>NC_054537.1:31487571-31502571 GCF_017654505.1 Polyodon spathula | reverse complement strand
AGTTCTACAGCACAAATGAGCAGACTTTGGTGTACCAGTTAGCTGCTGTACTTGTATTTAATAAACTTTTCTTTACGTCTTTGCACTAACATCCTGCTTTTATTTCACATCTCAAAACAAATTATGTTGAGTTTATTGCTTGTGACAGGTGAGGGTCTGCTAGCACTGTAGACTGTCGACCTTGATCTATGATGAGGTTCAGTCTAATGTGAAAATTGCTGGGTTTTTCTCTCTGTGTTCTATGCCTGTGGCTTGGCACAGATTTGTTCAGCCACCATGCTTGTTCAATTAAAGGGTAAATTTTGATACAGCATTGAAAGTTTTGTGACTGCTTGTACAGTTGATCTACGATGTGTCGTGTTCCACAATTGATATGAAACAACCAAATTGCCGCATAAAACGCCTGTATTTTGATCTTGTCATTTCAGACGTATTGATCACATAAGAAAAAAAAATCTCCAAATTTTCCCGGTACAGTAATCTGTTCCGTATCCGCTCGTCACACAACTGCCCTAGCCGCTTATTCGCTATGATCAATCTCTTCAGCAATGTTAGTTTATTATTGACAGAGAATATTAGTTCAGCTCTTGTTGATCCTACCAAAGTTTTTGTACACCGTTTTCGTATGCGCTCCGTGTGAAACCGTTGCTGGTAGTGTCACGCCAAGCTGTTCAGTGTGTTGATATGTAAATAAATCCTGTTCGCCTGTGGGGCGTATCAACTTTAATCTCTGTCTCGATCTCCTGCCTGTCACTCAGCAGCGAATGCACACTCCCTAATAAAAGCTGAATCTCAAAATAATACTTGTGTGATTATAGTAATTGTTACAGCTGTGTAGAATTGTATTTAAAGCAGGATTCTTTTTACATAACTGCCCTTACTCTGGTCCCACCACAGTCAAATACTGTAGTTTCCTTTTGCATGTTTAAGATGATTTATATATGGAGCAGGCAATTAGTTTAGCCACAAGTTCCACTATTCAGTGACTTCTGAGCAACAGCCTGGTGTACCTATGACCATTTCAACTGCCTCACCCAGAGGGCAAACACTAACTTCATCACTGAGAAGACATCCATGTTGTGGTTAACCAAGATCTGGGTACTCATGGGTCTCTAGGCCCCCCACTTGTCAATGAGAAATGGGATGTTATTATTATTATTATTATAATTATTATTATTATTATTATTATTATAGTAGTAGTAGTAGTAGTAGTTGTGCACTTACTATATATTGGTATATCTGAATAGATCATTATCTAAGGGATCTAAAGCACTGTACTGCAGACAAAAACAAAAGACCTACCTTTTTAACATGGCATTCCCACACAATGTTTGAATCTTGATACTTTTTGTTTTGTTTTGTAAAATAATGTAGTACATTTTATATAGTGTCATCTAACCTATTCTATGTGTTTTTCATCTATTTTGTTTTCTATTTCGCATGGAGCTCGTGATGCCATGTGCATGAATTACGCTATGTAAAATAAATTCTTCATTCATAAATTTTACATACGCTATGTAAAATTTGTTCTTCATTTTATCGCCCCAAAAATGTATTTAAATAATGATGACTGCTAATTCTGGTACCACACTGAGTATCATATTAGCCTTAATAGTTGTATATAGACTGAAAGAGCTGTAACATTTTTAAGAGGTGAATGCATCTCAAGTGGGACATTTCATTCTATCTCTGAAGAGGATTTATCTTCTACAGCATTTGGTGTACACACAAAACATAACAATTACATATAAAACCTATATAAGACAACCTCTTGTTCCCTTTTTACTTTGTCAATTTTGATATCAAGCTAATGTTTCTAGTGTGTTTTTTTATGTCTCTATAGGCAGCTGTTGGACACCCAACACATTACTCCCAAAACATTACCCAAAACCACTAGTCAAGTTGAGACTGTTGACTCATGAGATGCCAGACTTAAAGAGCTGCAGCTAAAGGTCAGCAAGTTACATCGCTGCCTCAATGACTCTGATCTTGTCTGACAGTTACATAAGCAACACCCCCTGTAGCTCATATATCAGTAGGGTCCAGTCCCATACCAACAACTCACACCAAATGTGTCACCCCTGGATCATAGCTGTGTTCCTAGGGCACTAGTGTTTCTGTTGCACGGACCCTCACTGGTGCCCAAGACATTTGCTGGAGATGGTAAACAACAAACAGAAGAACGACTTTACTCAGTAAAGCGCTGGCCAGATTTTTTTTTTTCCCAAAGCGTCTAAAGCTTGGTTTTCTGCAGTTTATTCTCAACTTTACTTCTCCACTCATCCTTGGGATAGATTTTGTGTTAAGAGCCCATATGTCACAGATAGGCTTTGCGGTGATGTCACACCCGGAAGTAGACAGACACTGTTGTGTGAGTTTATTGTAAATAAACAAACAAACAAAAAGGTTGAAAAAACAAAACACTCACACCAAATGGCACTGTGGCCAAACAGGCAGACAAACAGACATGGAACAAAACAAGTAAGTATCATGCTGGTGTAAAACCAGCATGAGTAGCAATTGTTCTTTCTCTAGTTCTCTTTACCTTGCATTCTGCCTCCAAACAACCCAACCCACAGTGAGTGATTCGTGCCTCTTTATATACACTTGTGCCAGGACTCAATTGCTAATCCTTTAATCTGGCCCCGGCACAGTCTGCATGTGAACTAATTGTGCATTACCCGTGCACAAATACAAATATACATTTTACATCACTTGTGCTACATAACCCAAACTACACCCAGGGGTGGAGGTATCCTGTCACAGGATTTAACAATGCAAAGAAAAATTACAGCCACGTTATTTAACAGTTGTAGCAACATGTGGGGACATATAGTGCTCTATTTTTTGGAACCCTGCTACTTACTCTTTTAAACAGCTTCAACAGGAGGATGTTGTCATTGGTAAATTACTCATTACTTTAGAAAGCTCAGAGCTCAATGACGACTTCTCCCAAACACTCTGTGTGCTTGCCGAAATACTGTACTATCAAGACTCCAAAGTCAAATGCCGATTACACCCTGTCAGGAGGTGAGTGGTGTGGGAATAAGGCAAGGTACAAACAAGGAATATATTTACAAAAATGGTCCATATTTTATTAATTACAACAACCCACTATACCAGCAATGGTAGTGGGGGTTAAAACAGATGGTTTGCAGTCTCAAACAAAAGAGTTTCAAAAATAATAATAGCAATCCAATAAATCAGCCGTGCAGGGAAAAGTGCTCCAGGTGCTGTGCAAAGGTATTGGTGCTCCGGGATGTATGCTGGCTCGATGGCTGCAGCTCCCAAATCACTACTGTTGAATGTAGGGGGACGGATCTTGATTGGTTCTGCTCATATTTAACAGACCATTATCAAAATGTGTCCTATGCTGGTTATAATTCTACAAATACTCGCCTTGTTCATGGAGTCCCACAGGGTTCTGTCCTTGGTCCTCTTCTTTTTAACATATATATGCTGCCACTGGGTGATGTTATGGGGTTCAGTTCCATTCTTAAGCAGATGATACACAGATCTATTTAAAAATAAATTCTAACACTGATACAGTCCTATCTGCTTGTTTGGCAGACATCAAACCTGGATGTCAAATAATGTTTGAAACTGAATGCTAGTAAAACTGAGCCGTTGGTTACGGGCTCTAATGCCCAGCTTTGCTCTTTTGCTGGGTTTTCATGTTCTTTTGATGACTGTCTTGTAGATGCCTCTTTGTTAGTCCGCAGCTTAGGTGTTCAACTTGACTCAAAGCTTTTATTTGAAA
Source organism: Polyodon spathula (assembly GCF_017654505.1). Taxonomy (NCBI): domain Eukaryota; kingdom Metazoa; phylum Chordata; class Actinopteri; order Acipenseriformes; family Polyodontidae; genus Polyodon; species Polyodon spathula. The sequence continues at coordinate 31,498,811 of NC_054537.1, read as the reverse complement.
AACATATCTCTTCAGTGGTAAAGACATGGTTTTATTATTTAAAGAAAATTACCAGAATGTGTCGTTTTCTGCCCCCTAGGGACGCTGAGATTCTCGTTCATGCATTTGTTATGTCTCAGTTGGATTATTGCAATGCTTCTTGTTAATCTTCCTGCTCTCTCTTTACATTGATTGCAGATGGTGCAAAACGCAGCAGCAAGAGTTCATACCGGTACCAAGCAGACAGAACACATTACTCCGGTCCTTAAGAATTTGTACTGGCTTCCTATCCAGTCCTGTGTTTCCTTTAAAACAGTGTTTTTTAAACTAGCGTTCATGCATCCCTGGTGGTACGCAAGCTCTCGTCAAGGGGTACAGAAATTCTATAATGGCGGACAAAGCATTTTTGTTTAGTACTTTGACTTAAAAATCAAATCAACAATGTTGAATCTCCTTTCAAATAAAACCACAGCTGTACTGGTGTACGTTTCCTTTCTGTTGGGCGAGGTTAACTCTATGAATACAGCTGACTGCTGACAGTGAGTGAGCGTTGAGCGCACACATGGATAACTTACATATTTAAAATAGCACAGAGGTGGTACGACAAAGAGCGAATGAATTTGAATCAACAATTTCCATCTCAACCTGTGAGAGTACTGCACAGCAGGAATTACGTGCCCCGTACTGAATGGTTTGGCAGTTCATTCCAGGGGCAGTCGGAAGCTGGCCATTCAGGAAAGGGACAACGTCGCGGTACCAGGAATCATCGCCCTAGTATGGTGAGCGAAGTTTCATTCATGAATTGGAGGAGACGTGATTGAACTAGCTATCGAAGGGGGCGGGGCTATGGGTACTTAGGGGGAAGAATGTGTCATAATCGGAGAGAAAACCCATGGGGACGCCAACTCTTTCCAAGAGGTGAAGCCATCCAGGAAGATTTAAAAACTGTAAAACAATCTTCTTTTGTTTATTTATTTTTAGCTCCTTGGTTAGTGGTTTTCTTAAGTTTAATTTGCCAAACCAAGTATCAGTGTTGGTAGGAGGGAAGGATTTTTCATGGAATTATCTTGGTTATTTATGTAAAGAAATTACAATCTTTAAATGAACTTTGAGTTACTAAAATAAGAAGAAATTTACAAAGAAACACATGAATAAGAAAGTCTGTGGAAAGATGATAATAAACAGGAAAAATAACTTTCTAGAAACTCAATACTGCCTCAAGTGGTTTCATGCAGTAGCGCACCCCACACTCCCACAGTCTGTGACAGTGCATTTCCATCGTTGTTAACTAATACAATTTTATTCGTTAGCAGTTTTCCATTTACAGTGGACCTGTTTAAACATTAAATAAACCTAAGCAGATAATATTTCAGAGCACTATAAAACCCTAAAAATAGTGGTAGCTGCTTCCTTACTAAAACGGAGTGCTGTCATTTGTTAAACAGGCATGCAAGATGTTGCCGCCAACATTCTCCATCTCTGTGGTGTGAAGACTTGCCCATACATTGTAAAGAATCAAAAGAAAGAAAACATGCCTATTTGGGTCTAAAATTCTAACTGCATTACAAAAAGTAAGCAGCAGGCTGTTTGAAGCGAGGTGGCTGTGCTGGATCGTACCTGCATGTGGCAAAGTGGTTTGTAGTGCACAGGTACAGTGGTGATGCGGTCCTTAGTATTGATAAACACAAGACAGTTCACAGTGAAAAAGCAGCTAAATAATAATACCTGGCTCTACACAACGATGTGTATCGCTCAGGTTGGTTAAGGGGTTCAGTTCTGAAATAATAAATCTTGAATTAGATAGACCCCTAATTATGACCCTAAAATCAGATGGGGGTATGCGGTAGACTAGATTATTTGGAAGGGGGTATGGGGTCTAAAAAGTGTGAAAACCACTGCTTTGAAATATTATTGTTGACCTACAAGGCTATACACGGTCAGGGTCCTAGTTATATAATGGACCTTAGCTCTTACATCCCTGGGAGGCAGTTTGGATCCTCTAACTCTGGATTGTTAAAATGGTTCCAAAATGTGTTTTGCTCAGAGGGTTCAGTTTTAGTTGCGTTGCTCCTTTTCTTTGGAACTCACTACCAAATTTCATTAGAGAATCCACAACAGTAGCCAAATTTAAAAATATCCTTAAGATGCACTTATTCTCTGCTGTATTTTTTTAAACTGTTTATTATAATATACTGTACTTTTATGATATTTCTATATTTGCCTATTTTATATATGTATTTTATTAATGTATGTATCTACATAATTTTTTAACTGATTAATTGTTATTCATTGTGTTTTGTAATGTTGATGTGTGTCTGATTGTTTTGTTTTGTACAGCGCCTTGAGACACCTAGGTGTGAAATGTGCTATAATTAAAGTTATTATTATTATGATGATTATTATTCATCTGCATCAAACAAAAACAAACACAGCGTTCCGGCACGTTCCGGCCTTACTCATATAGCATGGCACCATGCTCTATCCAATCAAGTTACAATCCAGACACAACAGAGTTGCTTAGCAGTCGTACAGCTATACCCTTTCAACAAGATGGCCGACTTTCGGGTCCGTCCTACCATCGAGTCAGCCCATCCCTGTGAAGGTGTACCACCATCCTTACTTAGCGCCCTTCCTGGTCGGGAGGTAGATTTGCAGCTCAGATTTCTTCTCTCCTGTTCACACACCCTCAGAGACATCTGAAGCTCTATGTTCCTGCTAAGCTTCAATCAATCATACTGGCCTATATTCACGACCATGATGTTGCAGGTTACTTGGGCATTCTTAAAACCCTGCACCGTTTGTGTATGCCAGTGTGTACTGGCCAAGTATGAGAGGGGATGTGAATATGCTGGTGTGGACTTTGTTGGGCCCTTGCCACACACTACATGAGGCAATGCACCCATTTTGATATTCATGGACTACTTTACCAAATGGGTTGAAATTTGTCCTATCAGAGAAGCGAAGACGCAAATTACTGCACATAAGTATGTAAGCCACGGGGCCCCCAAATATGTAATCTCAGACAGGGTTTTTGTTAGTGACTTTTTCGACAGCTGGGATCCTAGCACAGGTTCACAACCCCTTATCTTCCGCAGACAACTATGGCTGAGATACTGCTCCTGGGATTTGTACTTTTGTACATCCCCCTGCTCACCTATAATGTCCTTCATCACACAAGTCCTGAGTACCTCCTCAACCTGCTGATCCGCTATGTCCCTGCCCTCAAGCTGAGGTCCTCCGACTCTGGCCTGCTTGTTACCCCCAAGCAAAAGTGCACCACACTTGGAGAACGCTCTTTAGCTTCATGACTCCGACTCTTTGGAACTCTATCCCAGCTTTGGTGTGTGATGTGCGTGCGTGCCCACCATTGCTCGCTTTAAATCAACTCTGAAGACCCACCTGTTCTCTCATGCTTTCCATGCTCTTTAAGCCTAATATGTGCTATTAGCTGATGTGTTGTTGCTGCTATGTCATGTATTATGCTATTACCATGTATTACACATTTTTCATTGTATTTAATGTTGTGATGTATTCTGACCGTTTCAGCCGGAGTCCGTGTTGTTCTTTCAAACAGGTGTCTGTCTCTTTAATTATTACACGATACAATGGAAGTGCTCTTTAAACACCGTGGCGTACGTTTATTAGCAAACTGATGTTTCAAACAAGCAAAAACACAAAACAAAACCTAGCCCTTCTTTAGGCGCTAACTAAACTGGTTAATAGTAGTTCTATCTAATGCAGGGTAGGGTAAGCCTGTTCCCCTGTTTAAATTAATTCCATAAATCACCTAATCCAAATCACATTCAAGCACTTTTGTCAGAACCCGTACCTTTGTTTCGTTAACAGAAAACTCTTTCTTTGTCCGACACACCTTTCCACTGTTCAGTTTCTTTTCTCTCTCTCCCCTGAACACACCAACTGAAAACCTTTTTAACCCCAACTTGATCACTCGCATCTGATCAGCATTTGCACATTAACTATACAATTAAGCAATTGTTACATTAACTATACAATTAAGCAATTGTTACATTTGTCATCATACAATGTGTGTGGCTATCCCCAGGGTCCAAAAGCCTCCAAATTGACGTTTGGTACATACACATCATCACATACCCTCCCCCTCTGCACGATCCCGTGGGGTCGGGCATACAAGATTTTTGCTGGCTGCGGAAACCTAGACAGGAAATCAGCATTTACGTGTTCTTTACCTTTTCTATGTATTAAGTCAAAACAGTAGGGCTGTAATGTTAAAAACCACCTGGTTATTCTCGCATTCTTGTCTTTCTGACGATACATCCATTGTAATGGGGCGTGGTCTGTAACCAGAGTAAATCTCCTTCCCCAGAGATAATACCTCAACGAGTCCACTGCCCACTTGACAGCTAAGCACTCCTTTTCTATTGTGGCATATGTTTTTTCCCTTGGTAGGAGCTTTCTGCTCAAAAATAAAACAGGATGTTCCTCCCCCTCACAGGACTGTGATAACACTGCCCCTAGACCCACTTCCGAAGCATCTGTTTGTAATATAAACGGTTTATCAAAGTCAGGACTTATCAAAACAGGCTCAGAGCACAGTGCTGATTTCAAGTCTAAAAATGCCCTTTCAGCCTCTGCTGACCATTTTACCATGTTAGACGCGGAGGCTTTAGTGAGTTCCGCTAAGGGCACAGCTCTTGAGGCAAAGTTTTCAATGAACCGGCGATAATAGCCAATAAGTCCGAGAAAGGCTCGGACTTGTTTTTTGTTCACTGGACGGGCACAAGACAAAACAGCTTCAATTTTGCTTTGCTGTGGTCTAATTAAGCCACGTCCGAGTGAAAACCCCAGATATTTTGTCTCCTGCAGAGCGAATACACACTTCTTTTTATTAGCTGTTAAGCCTGCTTCCCTTAACGATCTCAATACCGCTTCCACTTTGTATACATGAGACTCCCAATCAAGGCTAAAAATGACCACACCGTCAAGATAAGCTGCTGCACAGTGACTATGTGGCCTGAGTATCCTGTTCATAAGCCTTTGAAATGTGGCTGGTGCGCCATGCAGACCAAAAGGCAACACTGTAAATTGGAACAAACCCTGTGGAGTTACAAATGCTGTTTTTTCTTTCGACTCTGGTGACAACGGCACCTGCCAATAGCCTTTGGTCAAGTCGAGTGTGGTAATATACTTGGCTTTTCCCAACCTTTCTAGCAATTCATCCACCCTCGGCATTGGGTATGCATCAAATTTTGATATTTCATTCACTTTTCTGAAATCCATACAAAACCTTATAGTTCCATCAGGTTTTGGCACCATCAACACCGGGCTGCACCAGTCACTATTTGATTCCTCAATTACTTGTAATTCCAACATAGTTTTTATTTCTTTAACCAGATCACCCTGTTTTGACTCTGGAATTCGAAATGGTTTCATTCTGACTCGGGCTCCCACAGGGGTAATAATACTATGGGATATAAGATTAGTTCTCCCTGGCAAGTCTGAGAACACGTCGTCATATCTATTAATTAGTTCTTTAATTTTAGTACTCTGTTCCGCAGTCAAGTGTTTACCAATTTTTATTTCAGTTACACTTGTCGTGCCCGGCAACTCAGGACCCAGTTCTACCTCTTCATACTGTACTGTGCCTACTAAAGGTTCCCTGTCTACCCACGGTTTCAGCAGATTGACATGGTAAATCTGGTATGGTTTCCTTTTCCCTGTCTGGCACACCTTATAGTTTACATTTCTCGTTTGAAGTCAAAAGGAGACACTGCTAGCTCCTCCCACATTTCGGGGAGGTTATCTTCTAAACTTCCCCGTGACTCAGATTCCCTGTTAGGCTGCCCTGCACGCTTTTGGGGATCTGTACTTTTGCTTGTATACCTCCCCCCAGGGAGCCTTTGCGGCTTAGCTTGGGTCCTACACTTTTGACTACGTGTGTTCCTAGTTTATCCCGGTTCAGCTAGTACCTCTTCGTCAAACGGAAACAACTCAGACAATTCTTGGTCCTGGCCACTAGATGGCCCCGACTCCTTATTGGCAACAAAAACCTCTCGTAACTGTACTAAGCGAGCAAATTCGGTACAATCACGACCTACAATCACTGGATAAGGAAGGCTAAGTAACACCCCCACTTTTAACTTTACTTCCTGGGAACCTATTTTTAGATTTACGGTGGTGGCTGGGTAGATTTTAATATCACTGTGAATGCACATATTCGTACCTCCGCCTGGTCTATAGAAAAGTGTTCCCCCACCAGGTCAGCGGATATCAAGCTCTGCCCACAGCCTGAATCTAATAAAGCTACTGTGCTTTTATCCCCTATTTTAACAGCAACCACATACTCAGTTTTTGGTGAACTGCATGAAAATAAGTTATTTACCGTAGTAACCACATGACAGTCCATTGACTCTACCTTCTCCCTTTCGGGACAATTTCTGGCAATGTGCCCCCAACCATTACATTTAAAACATTGCACACTGTTATATGGAAAACTCTGGATTTCATCAAACAATTTATTCTCCCCTGCCCAAGGTCCCTTCACAGTCCTAGACCGCTCTTCAGCGCCCCCTTTTTCCCCACACATTCTTACCGGGATTCTCGGCGGTGAGTTGTTTCGGGCTTGAGGGGCGCCAGTTGCTTTTGGCAAAACGAGATGTGGGCTGGGCAATTTCCAGGGCAGTGAGTTGGCGCTCGACCAGAGTGATTAGTTCATCTGCAGTGTTTGGACTGCCCTGTGCCACCCATTTTCGTAAACCCACTGGAAGGCTTCTTAGATAATGGTCCAGGACCAGTATTTCCACAACCCGCACTGAGCTATTCTTCTCGGGTTGAAGCCACCTACGGGCTAAGTGGATTAAGTCAAATAGCTGTGACCTTGGTGCTTTTCCATCTTCATATTTCCAAGAGTGAAAGCGTTGAGCCCTCACCGCTGCGGTGACCCCCGCTCTTGCTAAAATCTCAGCTTTCAGAAGATTATAATTAGCTGCTTCTGTTAGTTCCAAATCAAAATAAGCTTTTTGAGCCTCTCCACTCAAAAACGGCGCAACAATGCCTGCCCACTGTTCAGGTGGCCAAGCCTCTCGCTCGGCGGTCCTTTCGAAAGCCAAAAGGTAAGCTTCCACGTCATCTGCTGGGTTCATTTTCTGTAAAACATGACTAGCTCGTATAGGACGTGGTCCCTCAGAAGCTGCTCCCACCCGTTCTCCAGAATTCATCTGGCTCCATAGGTGTCTCCATTCTTGACGATCCTGCGCTGCTTGTTCTGCCAGGACTTTGGTATGCTCCTGTAAAGCCGCTGTGGCATGCTGCTGCGCTGCCATTGCCTGTAGAACTGTTTTAAGTAACTCTTCCATGTTGAGGGGTTCTCACTCAAAAAAAAAACAGAGCCCCACTTCTGGTACCAAATGTGATGTATTCTGACCGTTTCAGCTGGAGTCCGTGTTGTTAATGTCATTAACTATACAATTAAGCAATTGTTACATTAACTATACAATTAAGCAATTGTTACATTTGTCATCATACAATGTGTGTGGCTAGCCCCAGGGTCCAAAAGCCTCCAAATTGACGTTTGGTACATACACATCATCACAATGTATTATGTTTGTTTTATTTTTTTTATTGTCTATCATGTATTATGCATTTCTCTGTATTGAAAGTATTATGGATTTTCTTCTTGTCACTGCATCTTGTAAAGCACTTTGAGATGGTGGTCCACTATGAAAGGCGCTATGTAAAATAAAGATTGTTTGATTGATTGCATTTGCCCTCTGCATTAATGCCGATCCACAAAAAGGGAGACAAAACCAAATCAGGTAACTACAGACAGAATAAGCCTTTCCTCTATTATATGTAAACTTATGGAAACTATAATAAGATCCAAAATGGAAAATTACCCATCTAGTAACAGTGTCCTGGGAGAAAAAAATGATGGCTATTTTTAAAAAATGTAGTACTAGTGGTGCAAAACAAATACATCCCAAAAGTAGACAAAATCAAAAACAAAATTACCGAAATGGTTTAATAGATTAATTAAACAAAAATATTCAGAGAAAAAAGGCACTTTACAGAGCGATTAAAAAGGACCAATAACAAAGTACACAGAAAGAGTACATGAAACTGCAAGCGCAAGTCAAAAGACGTTAGAAAGACCAAGAGAGATAGAAATGAACATTGCCAAGGGGGCTAAAACCAATTCCAAAACATTTTCCAATAGTATAACAGCAAAAGAACATTCAAGGAGGAAGTAAAATGTCTAAGAGATACATGTGGTGACATAATAGATGAAAAGATAAAAATAGCAAATACACTAAATTATTCCTTTTTTTACTTTAAGTTTTTACAAAGGAGGATACAGGCATCATGCCCCACATGTCGACTTGTTGCTATCCAGTTTTAAATAACTTTAGCATAATAAAGGCAGAAATGTTAAAGGATCTAGGAGCTCTTAAAATAAACAAATCCCCTGGGCCAGATGAGATCCTCCCACTAGTACTCCAAGAAATGCTAACTAAGATCATTCAACAGTCTCTTGAGATAGGGGCTATACCGACAGACTGGAGAATTGCAAACGTAATACCGATCCACAAAAAGGAAGGACAAAATTGAACCAGGTAAATACAAACCAATAAGCCTGACTTCCATTATATGTAAACTTATGGAAACTATAAGATCCAAAATGGAAAATTACCAATATTGTAACAGTACCCTGGGAGACAGTGAGCATACTTTTAGGAAAGGGAGATACTGTCTAACTAACCTACTTGATTTATTTGAGGATGCAACATCAACAATGAATAATTGCAAAGCATGTGACATGGTTTATTTAGATTCCCAGAAAGCTTTTGACAAAGTCCTGCATAAAAGTTTAATTCTCAAACTAAACGCAAGAAATACATGCATATGGATTAGGGAGTAAACATGTAGAAAACAGAAAGTACTCATTAGAGGAGAAACCTCAAAATGGATGAGGTAACCAGTGGAGTACCACAGGGTATTAGGTCATCTGCTCTTCCTAATCTACATTAATGACTTAGAATCTGGCATAGTAAGCAAACTTGTTAAATTTGCTGTTGACACAAAAATAGAAAGAGTGGCAAACACTGTTGCAGCAGCAAAGGTCATTCAAAATGACCTACACAGCATTCAGAACTGGGCAGACACATGTCAAATGACAATGAGAAAAGGGTAAGGTACTGCATGTAGGCAATACAAATGTCCATTACAAATACCATATGGGAGACACTGAAATTGAAAAAGGAATCTATGATAAAGATGTAGGAGTATATGTTGACTCAGAAATATCTTCATCTAGACCAGTGGTCCTCAAAGTCGTGCCCGCAGGCAAATTCGTGCCGCGAAGCCAGGCCATCGTGCCCGCGGCAGCTGTTCTTAAATTATGAGTCGTAAACACATTTCTCAGGTCGTAGCGTGGGAAAATAAAGAAAGCTTTAAACACGTTTTCCAACAAAAGCGCCACAGCAGTCTGTTGACAGTGCTGCTCGCTTATGCTGTGCTTGTAGGTATGCAACTTTTTTTTTTTTTTCCGGAATGGCTTTTATGATGCGATCAACCAATTGAATAGCTGCATTGTCTTTGCAATAGCCCAATCATAAGTTAGCTAGGTGGGACATAAATTGTGTCTGTTTCAAGTGCAGGTACTAACTGTAAGTTTAACCAGTAGGAGAGTCAAATATCTGCCAAGTTTTACGCAGCTGTCCAATCATAAGCAAGCAGAGGCTGTTCACGGTATTTGCATGAAAATTGAAGGCGAGTGAGTAGTCAAATGGAAAGCTGTCCAATCATTCGTAGCAGAGGCGGGGTGTTAATATGCCAGGTAAGCACTGAATTTCGCCGACTGTTATTGAGAAAAATAAAACATTTCATTTCAGTATGTAGAATTTCATTTTCTATCTATATTTTTTTTATTTCACCAGACAATGGAAACACCGTAGTCGATTTAGTTACAAATCCACTTTCTCTGAATAATTGTACTGGAGATGAGCGATCTTTAAAACAGAGTAGTGTTGACAAATCTGTCAAAATGAAACAAAGCGAGATGCTATCTACACTTTTTTTATTTTAGTTTATTCACAGTTATCTATGTAAATATGCTATTTAAAAAATATTTTCATTGCATATTTTATGTAAATTATTTAAAGAATAAGCGCAGCCCGCACAATTACTACCTGAGACTCTGCCTTATTAGAGTGCCTGCTCATGACATATATATATATATCGTGAGAAGGCAGTGTGTAAGATAAGATGCTATGGAATAGTCAACGTGCCCGCAAACAGCCAAGTAAGATCAATCTATGCCCGTGGCAAAATTACTTTGAGGACCGCTGATCTAGACAGTGTGGGGAAGCTATAAAAAGGCCAACAAAATGCTCGGATATATATTGAAAAGTGTTGAATTTTAATTGAGGGAAGTTATGTTAAAATTTTACAATACATTAGTAAGACCTCATCTAGAATATTGTGTTCAGTTCTGGTCACCTTGCTACAAAAAGGATATTGCTGCTCTAGAAAGAGTGCAAAGAAGAACAACCAGAATTATTCCTGGTTTAAAAGGCATGTCATAAGCAGACAGGCTAAAAGAATTTAATCTATTCAGTCTTGAACAAAGAAGACTATCTGGCGATCTGATTCAAGCATTCAAACCTAAAAAAAGAAACAAGGACTAGCGGTCACAAATGGAGATTAGACAAAGGGGCATTCAGTACAGAAAATAGGAGGCACTTCTTTACACAGATGATTGTGGGAGTCTGGAACCAACTCCCCAGTAATGTTGTTGAAGCTGACAACCTGGAATCCTTCAAGAAGCTGCTTGATGAGATTCTGGGATCAATAAGCTACAAAAACCAAACAAGCAAGATGGGCCGAATGACCTCCTCTTGTTTGTAATCTTTCTTATGTATGTTATTGTGAGATAGCAGGGAGGGGGTTCAAATCCTCCCTGCTTTAAAAACATGTGAAAATGCACTGTTGGGTGAATGGGCTAAGGGTTTTTATTGTTTAATTGGTTAATTGTGTAATTGTTTAATTGTTTTATTGTTTAGTTATCCCCTGCACCTGGTGGTAATTGTAAGTAAGAGCCAGGTGCAGGGTATTTAAGAGAGGCAGCCAGTCTGCTCAGGGCTGCTGTGAGAAGAGCCCGACTGTGTGAGTGAGCAGTCGTATCGAGGTATTGTGAGTGTTTGTGTTTTTGAGTGTTTGTGGCAGGTAAACAGCTTAGCCGTCCTGCGTGACAGTTAGGATCTTGCATCGAGTGTTTAGTTAGT
>NC_054537.1:30792571-30835071 GCF_017654505.1 Polyodon spathula | reverse complement strand
GGAAAGTGAGAAGCAACCAGCACTTGCAGGGCTTTCTGAAGGTCTGCGAGCGTGTTCCCGGGGAGGTTGGTGAAGAAAGGGAGGATAATCAGTGCCTGGCTCTGCAAAACACAAACAGTGTATAGGAATGGTGCAGCCTCAGTGTGGACAGCAAGGAAGAGATGCTTTAAAAAACAAAAAATAAAAGCTGCAGTCAAGAAGAAAATGGAGCGCACATTATTTTTTTATATTATATATATATATATATATATATATATATATATATATATATATATATATATATATATATATATATATTATATCTGTGTGTGTTCATCATCCGCTTAAGGCCCTGACCAAATTACCCGGCGTGAATAAATAAACAACACATTTTAAAAATCACATATATTAATGTTTTAAGTGAATTATACATATTTAAATACTATACAGTAAACATACATTTAGTCCCTTCAGATCTGTAGACTTGTGTAGCCTTTTTAAAGTACTGGAAACATCAATAACAACAACAATAATAAACGACTCAGTTTGAAAACAGTTATTAATCTTAAATGTGCTTCATGCTGCAGGATTCTTTGCAACATCTACTGGCCATATTCTGCTGCTGTTGTTGTTTTAAAAACATGGCATCCAGCAAAGCAGCATTGTGTGGAATATTTATTTAACCCAAAACGAAATAGGTAAACGTTTCGTAAGTGTGTAAGTAATGTTTTCTGGGGTACACTGCTCCCAATACTGTATTTGTTTATTTCTAAATAAATGCTATTTATTTTATATTTTTGGTAAGAAATTACATCTTCACAATAACTACAGATAAAGCACTCCGTATTGGAATCTATGCGGTTATTATTGTAAAGTATGTGAGGTCTGTGAAGTGCAGGAATGCTTGGAGTAAGAGGGGCTGTGTTTCACATCGGTCCAACAGCCTATGGGCGACAGGCACGGACCACAGGAACTGCTGGTGATTGGCCGTGGAGTGGGATGAGGCGGGACTAACTGGTGTTAAGGACCAGTGACATTGAGAGTGTTTGTTGTTGTTGTGAAGCAGAGAGAGAAACAAAAACAGACATAATAGTTCCACCAAGATTTCCTTTTGTTTAAAAAATGAAGTAGTTTTAGCGGTGTAGGTCATGGCCCACAGCAACCTATTAATTGTTAGTTAACCTTTGTCAAACTGAATTCAATAATTTACTGCTTTAATATAAAAACTGTGCTTGGATCTGAATCAACTGAAAAATCATTTTTCTTTTCGTTACATTGGTGATCAGAAGCAGGATATTATGGAGCAAGATGAGCACGACGAGATGCTGCTAAGAAAACAGGACAAGGCACCAGGAGAGAGCGGGGCGAGGAGAAAGACGACGGATCAGAGAGAAAAGGAATGGGGGTGGGACCTGTTTCATCACTTCATTGCTAACAGCCAAAACAAAAATGGCGGCGCCCATGCATAACCAGGAGGTGAGCCAGACTCACTGCCTAGGCTTTGATGGCAGGGCTGATTGGCAAGACTATTTGCATTATTTTAATGGACTAGCCAGGATGGCTGGCTGGCTGGGACAATAAAGAGAAAGCAAAACATTGAATTACTAATGTGAAAGGGGAAGCATTGCAAAGGCTGCTAGAGCTAGAACCAGGACTGCACTCAGATTACCAAGCCAATGGCTTGGGGAATGTTTTGACCGAGGGACTGCAAGACCAGAGCCCCGAGGTGGGCACTGTTATGCTAATTGGAGGGTTGAGAGGTCCGGTCAGCACATAAAACACCAGGTTTTTATGGGACAGGGAGATGGGAAGCCTTTAAGGCCCAGATAGAACTGATGGCTAGACTCCAACGCTGGGACGAAGAGAAGCGTGTCCTGTGATTAGAGGCAGCGCTGAAGGGGGACGCACAATTGGTACTCCTGAACCTCCCGCCAGCACAACATGGGAGCTACTTAGGTCTCACAGAGGTGCTTGACCACCGCTACGGTGGCCTATCAGACCCAGATGGCCTTATTTTACACTTCTGTCGGCGGTTACGGCAACCCGGGAAAAGCTGGAAAAACTGGCCTCTGATTTGGAGCAGGAGACCCGGCGGACTTATGCATCCACAACCCCTGGTGAACAGAAGAATAATGACCGCTACCAGTTCGTGGAGGCACTCGGACAGGGCCACCTTCAGGAGGTACTTAAGGCTACAGAGGCCACAGACCCTAGAGGCCACACTGTGAATAGCCCAGGAGTGGAGAAGGAAGCAGAAGAGGAAGAGACCGACAAGCCTCAGGTCAGGATGTGACAAGTGACTGTGGAAGAAGGGGCAACAGCGACCCCAAGCCCCCCTGAATTGGTTGCCCTTGTACACACCCTGACCATGAATCACAACAAACCCCAGAGCTTCAAACCCAGGCTTTGCTGTAACTGTGAACAAAGTGGACACTTCCAGCGTCAGAGCCCGGGTTCTCAAGGGCCCAGCCCCAACTCGACCCAAGGAAACGGCACAGGGCCCGCATAAAGGGGACACAGCAGGCCACGCCCCGTTTCCCCCAGTAACGCCGGGACACACCCCAACCAAGTCCACATTCCTCAACCCTGCTTCCCTACCCTACCCTACCCCTGCCACCCGGTCGGCCTCTGCATTGTGCTAGTTGACATGTGCGTCAACCATCACTGTGGTGCACCCTGACGTGGTTCCAGTGACGCTCTGCCTGGAGCCTACAGAAGTACACCAGAGGACAGTGACAGGAGAGCTCGCCCCCATGAAGGGAAAAGCTCTCATGACCATTCAGCTTGGGGGACGAGCTCTTTCGTCACCCTGCGTGGGTAGCCGCTGTACAGGACCCCTGTATACTGGGGGTGGACTTCCTCCATAGCACCAGGGGGCACCTAGACCTGGCAACCAGAGCCCTACAGCTGAGGGGTAGGTACATACTCACGATAGTGGACCCCACAAGAGATCCAGTGACAGGAGAGAGTCGAACAGGAGCGGAGTCCACTCACTCGATCACTCCAAACCGGCTGGACTACATCAACCCCACCCCTCCCCCACCTCATCCCAGGAGGCAAACACAGGGACCACACAAGAAAGGAACCCCTGTGGCTTCAGAATAGGCCACCATGACATCATAAGTGCAGCTAACTGCAGTGACAGCTATCTGGCATCACAACTGCAAGGGGCTTGGCCCGGAGCAGAAGACCCAGCTGCTGGAACTGCTGTTCAAGTACAAGGACAGCTTTGTAATCGGCGCAGAAGAGACACGACGCACCCACCTGGTCCAACACACAAGCAACACAGGGGAAGCAGCTCTTGTTAAACAGAGGCCTCAACGGTTACCACTAGCCCAACACAACCCCACCAAAAGGCTATTCAAAAGATATGAGAGAGGCAGGACTGATTGAACCATCGAACAGCCCCTGGAAGGCGACAGTGCTGATGGTTCCGAAGAAGGATGGTACGTGGGACAGACCACCCGCTGACTCGAGCAGATCAAGTTTACGTTACAAACAAATAAACCACTTAAATCAATAATACTTTTGGGTGCCACAAAGCTGAGCTACAACAGCAAAAGACAGCCACTTACAGCCTATGCCTATCGTCTGCTCTGAATCGTGACCCCAATTCCTTTTCACATTTGTGATTTACTAAGTTTGATGTACTTGTTTCACGGCTACTGAAAGCACAGACTTTCTTGCACGAGACATAGGCGACATATCCTGCCACAGTGTGTCAGTTTTCATCAGCAAATAATCAGAATGTTTTCCAAATTGACGACTTCCCTTTCTCATTTTTCTTTAAGCTGTATTCACCCATGATTAATTTCTTGTAAATCTGGTTCTACATATTCAAAAGCAGAGTTTGAAAACTTTTTTGTTCAGAAGCAACAGGCAACTAAGCAAAGTGCAAACAGGTGACTGTTCCAGCCAACAATGTTTATACTCACTGGTTTGTACTCTGGGCTCGCAGTGGGGAAAAAAAGAAATTATGGCTTGACAAAGCAAGTTCAGCTTTTGTTTTTATCAGCTGAATATTAATAATTATATCCATAACTGATCTGCCATCCGCAAAGATGTAAAACAACACACCCGTGGATATAAAGCAGACATCTGCGAATTTGCTATATGGGTCTCTATTTATTAATTTGAGAATTTAAAGAAAATATGACAATATATTTGTAAGCGTGGGTCTCTGGCCAGTGTAATAAAGACAATGTTAAAACAAGCTTTGCATTAAGCCTTTTCTTAACTGACAGGATATCAATGTTTTACACAAAACAATAACACAGCGAGCGGCAAGTACACCTCAAAAATAATAACTGCGGAGACTATTCTCAGGATGATCGAAAAAAACATAACAGGGCTTTACAGTGCGACTAATTTGGTCACATCGTGTGAACGTAAACTTCAATTTAGGTGCACGTGCCACTAGAAATTCCTAAAGGTTGACCTCTAAAAAAACGTGATTTTTTTTTTTTTTTTAGCTGAAAGAATAAAACATTACAAAAAATAACAAATAAATTAATAAAAAAAACACAAGACAGCTCTAACTCTCATTGCTCAATCATAATGTGTTCTGAGAATGCAGTTTATTGGTGCCCACTGCCCACTGTTAATCCCACATTAAAAATTAGAATCCCTACAAATCTCATACCCCGCCAATTTCATGGATCTACAGATAATTTGAAAACTTGTCAAACTAAGATGAGGAAAATTACAAATTATTTTCATGTGACTGGAGAAGATTGAAAAGAAAACCGCGATGAACAAAATTCAGATCTGTCTGCGTCTTTATAAGAAATGAGCAATGAATCAAGCACTTACAACATCAATTTTTTGTTTTATATATATATATATATATATATATATATATATATATATATACATATATATATACATATACATACATACATACATACATACATACATACATACATACATACACGCACACACACACACACACACACACACACAGTGCTACCCTGTTATAATGCGGTTGTCGGGGTCCATAATTAGGGAGACCGCATTATTTGTGTTTCACCTCATAACGAATAGTACAATTTTTGTTCCTGAAATGCTTTACAATGCACACAAGCCAAATTAATATTGTAGCGTACGGTGGAAAATGAAGGAAAGAGACAAACACAATTTGCAGGTACTCGAATCCACGGTTTATTGGGACGATTATTCCTGGCCAGCTAGCCTGGGCCACACCTAAAACAACAAACAAGCAAACAAACAAACAAAGTCTGGCACTTTCACAGCAGCTTGTCTCACTCTTTAGCGCAGTGCATCCGCACTATAACAGGTCGGGTTATAACAGGGTAGCACTGTACATAGCTACACAAAAAGACACTGCTTATTTAATTTCCTCACTTTTTTATTTATTGGTATTTATCAAGTTATTAGTTTTTTATGATTCAAGTGATCATCTTAAAAACAATTTAAGCTACAGTATTAAAGAACAGTGCAAAGTGCATTTCTTCTTCCCTGCTCAACAGCTCCAATCTGTTACACTTACCTTTAGATTTAATGGTAGTGTTGAATCAGTGACCAACGTAATATATGTACTGAACACCACTGAAAACGCTAAGTGGCTTGTGTTGAAAGAAACCGAGGAATCAATCTGTAATAAATTTTAAAAAACAATAAAAAAGCAGTTTAAAATAAGTAGCAGTTAAAACCAGCAGTTTAAAATAAGTTGCTTTGTGTTTTTCATGTAAATCCTTTTTCAAAACATTTGCTTTAAGTCCGTGCTGGTGATCTTTTTTTGGGCGGCATCATGTCATCTATTTACAGTGTTTCTTCCAATCAATTCAGTTTATTCGTCGCTACATACAGGAGAAACAAAAACTTTTCAATTTAAATTTACATTTTAAGCATACTACGCGAAAATCTTGGATAACGCCAAGATGATGCAAGCGTCAGTACCTGCAAGACCTTGGAGAGCAGTGTCAATGCTGCCATTTTACTCTCTGCGGAGGAGCTGCTGGCCCACCAGGACTGGAGACTGGACCAGCTGCCCAGCACCCCACCCACTAGCTGACTGCCCTGTGTCTTCCGCACAGAGCGCTCCCGGAAACTCTGGTCCAGCATACCGTTCAGGATCATGCTCACCTGTACCGTGCACAAAAACAATGGAATCGTACAGGAAGCATTCAAAAAGTAGTCACACAGTTCCTGGGTGTTCAGTAGATTTAAATAGGTAATGCAAAAGACAAAAGGCAAGAAACAAAACAAAAAAAAAAAGAAGTTACCATTGTTTTATTGGAAATTAAATTAGAAAAAAAATCAGACTAAAATCGTATTATAGTGATTTTAAAGAATCACTGCTACACAGGTGCTGCTGTTTGTGGCAGCACTTCAAAGAAACGAAGCCTGATGTAATCTTCATTCATAAAAAGGGCTCTCACCATTTTAGGGTTTTCTGCTGCAGATTTCATCAGCTGTGGCACAGTGGTGTCCAGATTTTTAAACAGCTCTGAATTGATGGTCTCTTGGAACAAACTGTAGAAGTACTCTCCGTGAGAGAAAGTAATGAAATTCTTCTGGGACGTGTCGGAGAGAGGTACCGACAGCATTATGCTGTTGAGCAGCAAACCCACCAGTTCCTCACGCTGTAAATCCAACACAACACACATGCTTCACTGATAGTTACATCTCACTTGTCAGTTGGAAAATATTTGCTTGCATGTAACTGGATGTCAGCCAAACTGTTTTGGTATATAGCAAGCTGTTAAGTTTCAGACTAACAAAAGTAACTTACTGAGTGCTACTTTATTTTAGCCAGCTGAAGAAAAAAAGTGTGATATAGCTGTTCATTTTCTGATTCCGCCAGGAAGAAATACAATGAATAAAAATAAAAATCAACTTACTAGAGACTAAGATGATACGATAAACATGTACTGCCGTGAAAGGAAGCAGTGATGAGTTGCAATCTTTTTTTCTTCATTCTGAGACATTGTGAAACACTGGACATACCTTCCAGTTGCTCTTTTGCCAAGGTCTTTAGAAGTACCCTCTGACACTAAGATTTATTTTTTGCACACTGTTTTTTGATTCTGCACTCAGGTAGACTAAATTGATCTTTTTTTTTTTAATCAAATCAAAGCCCACAGGTGTCATTAATCCATTTAAACTCTTGGGGTATTTATGCAATGGAAAAGATAATAAAGAAATGGATTACTAACTTGTCCTCCAAGTGAAAAAGCTAACTGAAGCAATCCATCTGCCAGCTTCCTGCTGCTCACATCCATGGAGGGGAGGGACTTTCTTTCCTCTCCCGGAGCGATTCCCTTATACACTACAGACAGAAGCTTTGACCCCAGGGGCAAGCCTAAGCTGGCAGCCTATGGAGACATTGTTTCAAGTGACAATGCAAGTTATATTAATGTTAAGATTAATACGGACTGCTTGGCATAATTCTATTAACTATTTACAATCTAGAAACCAACAAGTAGTATAAAAATAAATGTTCATGGCAACTGATGCTCCAATGTCTGTATTCGACAGATTGAAAGCGAAGAGAAGGTTGCTTTTCCATTACAATTTCAAAGCACTAACCCGGCTCTGCAGTGCAGAGTTAAGCAGCCCAGCTTTGTGCAGCTGCTTGCAAGCGGAGAGAACAAATGCCAGTCTGGCACGATCGGAACGGGCATCCACGTTACACAGGTCCACACCACACAGCTCCTCAACACTGTTACGGGAAATCAAAATTAATGGAAAATGATCATGGTCCTGAACACTGGGCTGGCCTGTGTTCATAGGGAAAACTGTAACGAGTAAAGAATCACATTTTGAGACAAGTGAAGTTCTTAGGCTACTGTTCCAGCAAGACCTTTCATACAGAATCCTTAGATTTACCAAATGTACAATCTACATACATCCCTCATATCTATTAAACTCAATGGTGCTATACTTAGAAATACTAAAAGTGAACTAATTTATTAAGGGTTTCTAAAATCTAGATACAGGAGCCACAATTATCACCATAGTCACATCCTAGACATTAGCAAATTAGTTTACCTTGAAAATGTATCTTGCATTCAGCATTCTACCTAGTATTACTAAGCAAAACATGGAGAGTTCTACCACCCTAAGAACAGAGCCTCCTCAACAGAGAGCAAACCTTTCAATAACCTGCTAAGCCTGCTCTTTTGTGATGTGCTAAAATAGCAAATTCGTTTTGCATTAATTGCAGTGTTGGAACACACCAATTTTTTATTTTATTTTTGTAGTTATTAATGTATTTCTAACATTCAACCTTCTGAATGTAAAAGTAACTTAAACCTTGGCTTTACAAATCAACATTTATCCCTAAATATTTACACAGGGATAAAATGATCATGTAACAATTAAAAATGCTGGTATTCTATTAATGCATTCTTTTTGTTCACCACTTACTCAAAAGTTCAGTACCCTATTTGACCTCTTAGCATTCTAGTTGTTTTTTTTTTATGCAGTTTGGGTACAATATTAGAATTCGCACCTCTTATAGGAGATCCTCTTCTTCATACTGATCTCTAGCTGGCCTTTGTATGGAGATTTTGCCAGAGCCTTCAGCAGCCGCACACATATATCTGGCAGGTTCTTCATCACCTCCACGTCTGCCATGTTGAACCCGATGCTCGATGGATCGCACACTGTTGTAGTAATCAGCTCAAAAAAGGTCGGATTTAGAACATCCTGCTCTAGTAACTAAGGCGGCAAAAGAAGATTTGATTAGTTTTGTTTTTGCCCCCTGAGAAGGCAAGATGTACAAACTGCCAGCATATTTAGAGATGTCTACACATGTGTAAAACTGGCTCTGGTTGTCAGTTAAACTGGTCAAAGAAATTAACCTGTTTCTTTTTAAGACAAAATACCTTCCAAAAGTCCGGCTGGCAGTTCTCAAGGACCATGCTGACAAACTCCATCATCCGAACAATGATTGTGCCCTTACTGTAGCTGTAGTCTTCCCTCTCCTTTGGGCTGAAGAGAGCACCCTTTGGCCCCACAGAAAAGCAGAGCTCAGCTGCAGAGATATCCTGCATAGCAAGTTCTGTTATGAAGAACTCAATGGCTTTTAGAAAACCTGACTGCACTTGTTTACCTTCAAAAAGAAGAGAAGGAAGCATGTTTAACAGGAACATACATACGCCTGACCAAATGTATAAACAGGACTGGTGCTAGGATTTACTAGGCGCAAAAAAAACTGGATCATAGAAATCACATAAAGGTGCCTGACTGGGTACCGGGTTTACAGTACATGATTCAGTACCTTGTATTTGCTGCTATACATTTCCAATGTGATGTCTCCGATTCACTTCTTTCCTCTGGCTACCTTTTCTTACTTTTTTTTCCTTTCTTTTTTTTTTTTTTTACCAGGCAAGTCTATTATGGAAAATTGGGGTGTGATGTAGGAGTTCACACAGAGAATTAAAGTTGGCTGATAGGCCTATGTGTTTTTTTTTCAGAAGTATTTCTGATTACATACCTTGTTAGTAAACTGTTTGTTAGAATCTTTATAAACAGCAGCTGTGAAAAAAATGCAACCCCCCTCCTGTCTTTTTAAATCGACACTGACCTATTATAAAGTTTCACGCTGAGTCCTGCCTACGTAGCTCTGATTTGCTAATTTGTGTTTTGACTGACAGTACAGCATCTCCTAACAAATGTTCACACTTGTTTCATCAAAGTTCATGATTCCCAAGGTACAGCCTTTAAAAGCTCAACCATACGGGTGTCAACACTGGAGGAAAGTAGGGAACCAATAATAATTTATTTTGACAAATGTCCCTGCAAGCAACCTTATTGAAAAGCAGCATAGAACCCAATTAATCTCACCTAAAACCTCATGAGGCTTGACCAGGCGAAGCCCAATGAAGGTGTTGTAGCAGTCAAGCGCTGCCAGCAGCATGTCCATCCACTGCAAAGCAGCTCGCAGGCTGAAGGGTTCCTGCAGGTCATGCAGGGTTGTCTGAGATAGGATACCTGAACAGCTGTCGTCTTCGCGGCCTGCACCTTCAAACCTGCTAATAAGGAATGCAACCCCCTGTTCCTTTAGGATATCATCCAACCATGAGGTAGGGCTTTTGTTATCTGTATAAAAAAGAAAGAAAAACAAAACTTCAGGTTAAAATAATGGTGCAGTGAAACAGTTAATTTCCACTGAGGGCGACAGAAAGAATCACAGAATATAGAGGTAACTACAGTACCTGTATAAAAGAAATCCAAAAAGTACCATGACGTTACTATGGCAGCCATATTAGGTCAGAGGTCAATGTTAAGGTCACCTACATATTTATCATGCAATGTTTATAAAACCCTGCAAATGTGATGCCAGTCCCTCAAACGGTCCCTGAGATATCCATCTTCAATAGCAGCTGCCACAAGGTTAAATGCTTAACAGTTACCTGGCAATAAGGGTACAAATTCGTAGAACAACTCCATGCATTTGTGCCGGCACTCTGTCTGAGGACGTCCACACTGCACCAACAACCACATGATGATATCTAACAAGCAGACAGGTTTATCTGGAGGGAAACCTCTGGAAACAAAGAAAGACAAGGAGAACATGAATTAGAGCGTCTAAGCACTGTGCACACCACATAACAAAATGCATAAACCAATTTTGAACTAGACGTTGCTATCTAAAACCTTTTATAAAACACAATGAAAAGGATATAACACAAAAAAGGAGAAAATTATAAATTTAAGGCAGTTTCAATTTTAGTCTTTCCAAGAAAATCTTTAAAATCAATACATTTAAATTGAATGCGCCACGAGGAGAAAGGAAATTTGTAAACCTTGGCACTCTTCTTCTAGATGTTTTCTGAGCATTCAGGGAAGGAGCCT
Organism: Polyodon spathula; assembly: GCF_017654505.1. Classification (NCBI taxonomy): domain Eukaryota; kingdom Metazoa; phylum Chordata; class Actinopteri; order Acipenseriformes; family Polyodontidae; genus Polyodon; species Polyodon spathula. Next base: position 30,824,268 of record NC_054537.1, on the reverse strand, counting down.
TCTGTTTAATTATCCTCTTCAGGTGATCAATGGCATCACTGCACTGCTGTAATGTACCTGGTATACGGAACAAATCAAATCACACACTGCAATTGGTTTCACTGCAATCAGAACTAATGTTCTCATCAGTCAGGGAGTTTGTATTATATGTAAGAATGAAACACATTTAGAAGTTTGCATGCTGATTACTGTACCTAATGACTTTTCATCCGTATGTGCAAGGGCCAGACTTTCAACAAATATAACTAGTAGTTCAAAGATAAACTGATCAACCAGTGTACTCTCCTCCCTGGAACAAAACAGACAAAACACATTAATGTATACGAAAACTTTGTTTTTTAACGAAATATCACAATTAAGCTGATAATAACAAGTGTTGTTGGAAAAGGGTGAACTTCTTTCTTATTCAGTAGATTTCATACCAGGCTTTGATTGTGGTGCACTGCCGCTTTAAATAAAAGTAACACTTTTACCAGGATGGCTGAAACATTTGCTCATTTGAAGTGCACTACACATTGCAACAGGGGAAAGGATTAATGTGATGGAATGGAGCATGTTGTATCCCCTGCAGTAGTAAAGCAGTACAGCTTACCATTATCCTAGACCTGTCCCAAAACCATTTAACACTCAAAGCCTCAATATTGGTTGTAATCAGTTAAGGGGTACATTGATTTAAAATAAAAAAGAAAAAAGTGAGAATTACCTGAACTGCCTGTAAATACTGTTAAAGGCAAGTGCTGCCCCCAGCCTCTTAAACACATTGGGATGCAGAGCCAGGCTGTAGAGTCGTTTGAAGAGGGATTTGGTGTTAGCTGGACTCGTCTCCTGCTGCTTTGGTGTGGTCTGCTTTATGGACCACATAAGGAACTCTTGAATACACTGACCACAGAAGTCTCTCAGAGTGCTGTCCACTGGGTCAACCACCCCATCCTAAAATAAAAAAAAAAATTGTTTCAGCAAATGTCACTGCATTTGTTTTAGTTAATTAAAACAGCAAAACAAACATGTATATGATTTGTAATCCAGGAGGAAAAAAAAAAAAGAAGTGATAAAGTCGAGAAAAAAACGTTACCAGAATGGCTTCCAACATAGCCACTGTGTCCTGGCTTTCAAACTTCTTGTTATTTGTGAACCAGTGAATCAGCTGCATTACCAAGGGCTCATACAGCTGTCTGGTTACCTAAAGGAAACAGGCCAACCACATTATAAGTACTATGACTACAAATCATTTTTGGTCGTAAATGATCCTGTGTGATCAAGCTATAATTTGTATTTCAAAATGATTCTATGTGGTCAAGCTATAATTTGTATTTCAAAATGATAAAATCAGTAATTCCTCAATTTCCTTTATTTATTTTAAATCCAGTGGTTGGTGGAGTGCTCTTGTCACATTACCTGGTCTACGTCACAGGCCAGGCGCAGCAGCACAGGAAAGATGCGCTTGTACAGTCTGTACATTGGAGGGGTGGACTTTTCCCCTTGAGGAATCTGAGAGCCCTTCCCCAGCATGAACACAACCACACTGTGCAGGAGCTCACAGGCAGCCACCTGAAGAAAAACAAAATCGACCCTCATTATGATCAATATGACGAGAACCAATTGGCAGTCAAACCCATTCACATAATTTGTTGTTTTTCCCTTCAGTGTAATATGTACCACTTAAGCATGTGGATATTAAAATAAAAACAAACTGTCAAAACTTTTTAGAAAAAATAAATAAAATTATCCTACACAGGAAGTAACAGTATATAAAATGTATAATGTACCTTGGTTTGTCTATCATTAGTAGAGAGCGCCAGTTCAGTGATGCGAGGCAAAAATGTGTCTAGGAAGATGACCGGTTTCATATCAGCAAACGGCACTGCAAAATTTAGTCTCTTCTCTGAATCCCAAGCAACATACTTCTTCATCATTTCTTCAGCGGAAGTAGCTAGAAATTAAGAATTACAAATGATCTTGACAATACAATACCAGATGAGCTATTTTGCAGTTTTAAAACTAAATTGGTAGACATTAAACGCATCCATGGGAAAAGATGTTCACATGAACTTCACTTTGCAGAAAGATTCTGGTTCCACATTAGTATGTACACGAAACTGAACTCTTTGATCAAGTTTTTTTTTTTATTTGAAAAAATGTTTTTATACAGTACTTTGATTCACAGGTTTTTTTGACAAATGTATTTAGCTTGACTCAGAGTATTTGGCCAGGTTGAAGATTTTTTCAAAAGTAACACAAAAAACTCAAGGAAAAAGAATGTTATTACCAACACTGCATAGGGTTGGACTCTTTAAACTCGGCATTGACCACATTGAGCATTACGTTGTTCAAATGTTCACCTGTTATCAGACTCTTATTGAGTTGTCCACCCAGATGCCCGAGCAGCCTCACAACTCTCCGCCTCACCAGTGCAGTCGGAGAATCTTCAGTCTGTGAGGAACAGAAATTACTTGGACCAACATCACAGCATGTCATGTTTATATGCTCTTTGAAATCTGTTTGTTTGACTTAATATGCAAGCAGATACATAACACATATTGCAACCAAATAATTGGTAAAGTATCCAGTACATATGCATATTGAATAGCATTAAGTACACTAGGCTATACTGCTGCTGCAAAAAAAGCTAACTTTCCATTGCGAATATGTAAGCAGATTCTGCGTTTTGGAATAACATTTACATTTTTGATAGATGTAATAATGCAGGATTCATTTGTAGCACACATGTGCTTCTGTGGTCCGTGGAAAAACCATCAAAATACAAAGGGTGTGACAGCCTTGTAAAATGATGTTTACAGGGACTTATGTATTCTCACCCAAATGACTGGATTTGAACTAATAACATAAAACCTGGCCGTAAATTCCCAAAAACAAAGATCAAATTGCTGTTTGTTGATGAGGAACATACCAGAGAAAGACGCTTTGCTTTCTTTAGAAGCCGCATAAGCACTCTGCCATATCCTTTCTCTGTACCACGGGAAAGACTCATTACCTCCCAGTTATTTTGTTCTTCATCTAAAAAGAAGAAAAAAAGTTATATATATAATTTCTAGAAATTTCTCAAAAGCAAAGAATTTTAGGAAAACACTTTTGTAGCAAAAGTTTTGCTTTTGTGGATGAGGAAAAAAAGTTCCAAAATTTATTTCTGCATTTTTTTTTTTTTTTCCACAAAACTCCAATTCAAATCAAAAATTCCAATTCAACAGTATTCATACCAATTCAAGGAAAAATAAATTAATCAACAGTATTCATACCTTGACAAGGAAAAATAAATTAATAGCTAGTTGAGACACCTCAGAACTGTTGCAGCATTTAAAAAGACAAACATTCACTGGCGGCTCTGATAAACCAGAAGGTGAACCTTCACATACTGAAATGAATTTATACAAAGTCCCCCAGCTTTCTTGAAGATATCTGCGTTTCCCTTGTTTTTCTTTTGTATTTGTTATGCTCTCATTAGTGATAGTATCCAACCTAGCAGATTCAGCGATTGTCGGGTCTGGCAGATTCTACTGTAGGCCCTACTTGCTGAAGCGGTTTTCTCCCACTTCTAATGTAAACAAATAATAATAATGTCACCACCTAGCTAACAATTTCATCCCAAAATGTACTGTCTTTAAACTGGGACTTTAGTGAAGACTGTGTGTGTGTAAGCGAGTACATGAACTATTGTAGATAGTAATTCATAGTTACTTAATCACCCCCAACTCCTCAAACCAGGCAGCATTTCTGTAAATAGCAACACATGTAATGAACAATAAAATAAACATTTTGTTTGTGTCATCAGTGTAAATTTCAGGCAGCGAGCACTTCGTGGTCGGCAAGGGGACACGCTGAGAGAATTTTTTTCCTAGTAAGTTTCAAAATGTACTAATACTTTGGGCTAGTACCACGCTATTCTAACTGTGCACTCCTTTCTAAAGACACTACATAATAATAATAAATATTAGTAAAAATAAATTTAAATAGTGGAAAAAGGTCCACAATTGAGTGTTTTTTTGTTTTGTTTTTTTTAAGAATTGCATTATGAAGATCAGCTACAGTTTATCATTACGATAGACCCAATTTATCATTAGAAGCAGTGCTAGTCCGCAATGGAGCGAGATAAGATTATTCTCATAAAACATGCTCTTTTTATTGTCACAATAAGAGGTACTCTCAAGACCCTATTTCAAAGAATGTGGACTGCATCATTGATATGGCCAGAGTTAAAGTAGTGCAGCATTAAAAGGGTTCACTTTGACAACACTGGTAAAGGACCTGAAGTAAGAGCATTTTCCTCTGGCAGCAGAGGCGGATGGGTCAACAAACTCCATTACGGGGATCCTTCATTAATTACCTACCTGGACACCAAACTGTCTCACGTTAACTAAAATATTTTGGCAGTATTTCTAAAAACAATATTCTCAACCAAGCAGCAAGTCTATGTTAAGTACCAGTCCCTTACCATTCGATGCTGTAGTTTTTAAGAAGCCATCCATGTAAGGCAGGATATCTTTGTAGTGGGGCTGCATCACATATTTGGGTATAAATTGCAACCAGTCCTCCAGGGCATTTAGGCCTGTGTTGGCCAAGGGGGTGTGGCTAAGACCCAGTTTGAAAGAATTCTGGGGTTTAAAAAAAAAAAAAAAAAAATCACAATGCAACTGAAACTGTCAGGCAAATACTTGATTAGTACACTTTTATGAAACTAAGAAAAATGCATCTGAAGTGTCTGACAAGTTATGATTGAAATGGTTAGGTACCGTAAATAATAACCAGATACCTTGACACAAAACATTAATTCCATGGTAACCTTTAAAAAGGTTACAAAAATGAAGTGCCTGTATTTAAAAGTTTTTTAAAAAGTGCAGCTTTAAGTTATCATTTTGCTAGTCACTAGTCACACAAAGCGCAGTATACTAAATTGATGCTTTCGTTGCCATCTGTCATTGTCACACAGTAAACTAGGTCACATCAACGGAGCGTTAGGTCTTTGATCTCTGACCTCCGCATCAAGGTGAAAGGATAGCCTTCTATACTGTTTTCAGTGTTCACTACATGTGTGGAGCCAATTCTACAATATGGATAAACTTTCGTTCAGTTAGAGTTGGGCAGAAACACTATTTTCAATGTAAAAGTGAGCTGTGCTCCCCATCTTTCTCAAGACTGCAGATGTTATGACGAAGTTGTCTGTCTGATGGAATAGCTGCAAAGAGATACCAGAATACATGATTCCAGTGTGGTTTAAAAATAACAGCAACCACTGACCTGCTCAGAGGATTCAAAACAATTCAGCATTTCCCATACATTATTTTGTAGTACTGGTGCAGCAAGTTATGACTTCTAATTGGCTGATAATATGGCTGATTATTCTGATTCAAGTTAAGGCCAGGTGGCACATGCAACAGTTCCCTTGGGGGCCCTGACCACAGCAGTAACTGTTGCTTTCGGCTTTACTTTCTCTCTTTCATTGTGCGCCTATTTCAGCTGCTGTTGTCGTTATTTGTTTTCAGGACCTCTCCTGCTAAATGTAAACCTGGTGCAAAACTACTAGATTTACATTTTGTAAACCTAATTAAACTCCACTGACCCCCAAATTCACAAATGATAGATCAAGTGACTGCTGCCAAGTTATATACAGGAATTTATTCTGATAGTGGTGGACATGTGCCAATAGAACCGAACAGCACTCAATTCAAACACCTCCTGCACGAACATGGATTTGTGCTTTACGCTCAATCTGCCTTGCACCGAAGTATCGGAAAAAAACAGTCTGATCCCTGGTTTTAATTGGATGAGCCACTCACACCCTACCGCCCCCTGCTGAAGCACTGCTGTACTGAGTATGCGCGATTATAAGCTAAGTGTTGAACAATGTAAACTGCACCATTTGGTTTTGCATCCAATTGCAAAAGGAGAAGGAGACTGTAGCTAGGATTCTTTTTTAAAATGTACAAACCTGAAGGGCAGGAATATAGGCCTTGATGTCAAGAGCTACAATGTCGTGCGGAAGTGAGAGAACAAAAGTGAGACAAGATGCGAGGAGTTCATCCTTATACTGCTTCATTCTGACAGAGACCTATGAGAAACACGAAGAATTATAAAATGAGGGAATTCACATTTTATTAATAGCATTTGTTCTCAGTTTAAAACTGGAATGAGTATGAGTCTGGAATACGTACCGAGGGAATTTATTTGGCCAAGTTTTTTGATGGTAGTTCCCTAATAAGCGCCCAATGCAATAGATGCTTGAGGCTGGTTTTAAAAGCACAGATTCTAGAAAAAATATGTACTAATAATGGAGAGCTGCAAATTAATTATACTACCGGGAAAATATGGGAGATAGATGAATGCATTTATAAATGGCAAGAATAGATGTGTAATGTCCAGTTGCAGACTGAATTACAAACTGCAGAAGAAACCAGTGGCAGGCCCAGTTTAAATTTGAAAGAGAATACAGTGCTCCCTCGCTATATGTCCCCCGAGACCAAAGTTATAATGAGGGAGCAGTGTAAAAATTTTAAATAGGAAAATGAGAGATAATAAAAATGGTGCTTACCTCTTTGCCAAACTTTGCAAAGAGTGCAAAGCAGGCATACTTTTCTGGGTCTTTGGGACTGGTTTTACAGCTCCTGGGACTCACTCCCTGCCATAAACACAAAAGCAACTTTGCATTTACTACCATCACTTACTAATTCAGTGATGAGACCAAGCAGGCTCCTATTACTGTTCACGAATGCCAAACTAGGCCATCTACTAACCCTCTGTAGTCCTATGTCGGACCAGGTCTGACACTATAATTTTCCCTTTCCCATCCAATGTCAAACGTCAAAAAGAAGTAAAGCATAGATCTCTAGACGTTTTTTCTCTGGAAAAAGCTAAGAATACCTTTCAATGGCCAAGTGAAACTGATAGAAGCTGAATGTAACTGAAAAAAATGGGCATATCTCATAGACCCATACACTAAAGAGATAACACGGACATAACAAATGAGGTAGCTGCTTCTGCATCCAGCGCTCAAAGAATATCACAGATGTTTTGGAGATGTTATAGTAATAAAATAATTACTTGGATCGCATTATTGAGGAGTTTGGTGATCAAACCAGTGATCAGGAGAAGATTTATCAGTATGCACATCTATAAAGAGGTATGTGAAAAATACAGCGAACAAGGGGTGGGGCTTGGCTGTAGATACAGTACTGAGTATCCTTTTGCGATTCAATGCATTTTAAACCTGTTTTACTCTCTTAAAAACATTAACAAAAAGGGTGTGTAAAATAAAAAACAGCGCGTGTGAAAATTGGACCTGAGCAGTTGACAAGCGCTGAATAAATGAACTGCAAAGGGTTAAATGACCTATTACAGATACAACATATAGGTAGCCATAGGTTTAGTGTGAATTTCTGAGAATGTGTTCCAGCAAGTGATGGAACTGGGAAATATGTGAAATAAAACAAGATTACCTGAAAATACTTAATTCTCTTAGCAATCTTCATTGAAACAGAAAGCAATTTATAGAATCCACTGACAAGTGGAAATCTTGTTGACTGCAGAATAAGTTCATGGCCCAGTCCGTACACCCACTGCTCGAAGAAATCAACGTGCTCCTTCATGAGAAGCTCACTGCAGGAAAATAAAGAAAAAAAACTGAGGCTGTGGAAACAAGTTCCAATACATTTAGCAAGTCTATCTTAGCAAACAATAAATTCATACTGCAATCAAACAAAGTTTACCTGCAGAACTCCACCAGGTTGACAAAGGCAGCAAAGTCTTTGGGTTTGCTAGGCTGCAGGTTTGCAGCCGGGTCAGAAGAAGGTATTAACATGCTACTGCTGGCATCACTCCTCCCCTGTAATGTGACGTGAAATCATAAATCCCACTTGCAATTCCACAAACCCCATCAATTACCTGGGATGCAGTAAATACAATTAAACTGTATTTCACAGTCTGTATTTCTTTTGACATACGTACAATAAAACAAATAAGACAAATGTTTCGGCTAGTGCCTTCTTCGAACTGATCAACCGTACACATAGTAGAAACTGCGACTGAGCTAGAAGTACAACGTATTTTATTGGTTGCTCAGGAGAACAAACTGTCTTCAATAAAGCAATTAACAGCCCGAATCCCACCTCTTGCTCATCAGCGCTCTGTTTCTGGACGGACAGGTCCAGTTTCTCAATGATCTTCAGTACTGATTTGATGAGCTCGTCATAAAGCAGACGATTCAGGGAGTGCAGAGACGAGTTTCGGACGTCAAAGGCTCCATCTACGAATCCAGAGTCCTGCAGAAAGAGAACACAATATTTGAAACGTTCACATTCCATGAGAATTAAGGAGGGCTAACACTGCATGGCTCCTTAAAAGCCATACTGAACCACTCTTGCACGTATTACTACGTTAGACAGGTATAGATAATAATACACAGTAAGAGAGACAGGACACTTTACCTTCATTTTATCGCAGTCCAAAAGGCTCCTAAACAGGTCTAGGTAGTCCCTGTATGACGGGACCTTCCACTTCCCTGTGCGAACCCGTCCTTCTTCCACTGGTTGGCCTCCCTCTTGGTCCCCTTCTTCCTGAAGAGTGAAAAACCAAGAGGAAAAGGTTTAGCTGACTGAGTAATGTGGTGGTCAGCACATCACAACGCTTGCTGTACAAACGTGTTAGTCTTAGTGTACAGTACAGGCTCATTCATTTAATGTTTAATACCTCTCTTTTCCATGTACAATTAAATTAGTCACGTTGCAGTAATTTGTTAAAGTGATGAGGCGTTTCTTGCGATGGCTTTTTTTGACTGGTTACAAACATTCCCCACATGTTAATGTTTCAACATTTAAAATGTGTTTAATACTAAAGGCTTCTAAAATTAACAGATACCAACACCCACAAGGTCAGAGCTTGTCACTGGCTACAAACCTTTACGAGGACCAACTGGTTGGTTAATGCCAGGAAAGAAGGCACTGAAGGAGCAAGTTTAAGGTTAAGGTAAAAGTTGTCTTAACGACTAGTCTCAACACTCAAATAAAGACAAGATTACACTTAATCTCATAAAATCTCCCCATAAAATGAATGAAAGTGCAGATGGTGTTGAGTTCCATGTAGCATGGTTTTTACAATAACAATGTGCGCAACAAGCAAGGTTCAGAATGTTCTAAATTTTAAAAGTAAATAAATAAATAAGCATGATCTCACCCCAGTAAGAAGCACTGGCTTAGAACAGACACGAATCAGACCCTGATGCACTGAAAAACAAACCACATGCCAACATATTACAGGTTTGCCAAAAAATAAAATGTACAATCGGAAACTTGTGTTCCGTCTTTACCCAGTACTAATGAGAATAGCAGTTGTAAAAAAGGTCAGCTCAGAAATACAAAGCATAACTGCTAAACAACACTTAGCTCAAATTAAAGAAACCGAATCCAGAATACTTGATGACCAAACACTGACCAAATATGTTATCATTCATTGTGTCCCCATAAGTTCCAGTTTACAAAGCAAAACCTCTAGGCTTATTTTAGGCATTTTAGAGTGACACGTTGAGTTCTTTCCAAACAACGATATGAATGGGGTGCTCAATGTCACTCACCCACTGTGCTAATGAAGCTCCAGAGAACAGGCCCCTTCCCTGCCAGGGCAATGAACACCTTGACAATGGAGCGGCAGCAGACCGGCTGCATCTTCTGACTGTACTGCGGGAAACTGTCAATCTGGACAACTAGCAGGCGCTCGAGCACAGGCGTGTACACTTCAGGAATCTGGAAACAGAACCACCCAAATCAACACCGGTGAACATACAATGGTAACGCCAAACGTTTGTGGTAAGAGAAATATGGCAAATCAACCAATTTGCAATAACAAATATTAGCAATAGGGGTATGTATATATTAGGTGCTTTGATTTTAGATTAAATTAAAGAGACATAATTGCACCATAAGAAGTTATTATTTTGACTTCTTGTTTCCTTTTTTCAGCATTTACATGCTGCAGATTCACAGTCAAACTTGTTAGTGAATGATTTTTTTTTTTTTTTTTTGTAAAGCTTTAAAAGAAATATATACAAATAAATGGTTTAATACGGCTTTAACCAGAAACAGACCATATAATATTTTGATTTCTATCTTATTCAATGTTGATAAGTAGGCTCAATCATCAATGTCTACCCTGTCAAGGTGGAATATGACACTGGCAATGGAGTCCAGAAAGCTGGGCAGCTGATACACATTGTCATCCTCTGTGTCAGTCTCGGTCAGGTACATCTGCTTGCAGCGCTGAATCAGCTCTGTGTACATGAAATCCACATCTCCCGGGCACACTGCTTTACAGGGCTGAAACAGCAGAAAATACAAACCAAGAACAGTGAATGAAAATTAACACTAGTTTGTTTAACTCCTTGTCAATATCGTGACAGTGTGGTAAAAAACGCATTTAGAGTTTAAATGAGATGAGCCTAAGCTTTGTGTGCTAAGGGGGTCAATTTAACCCCTACATCCTGGAAAGAGCGTAAACAATGCCGTTACAACTGGATATTTGTATCCCAAGGCAAATTGCATTTATACTAAATGAATTCCACTTATAAAAAGCACAAAAAAGAAAAAAGCTGAAATGATTAACAAGCTAAAATGATAAAAGGAGAGCAAACCGTACAGCTGCAAAGAGTCCATATCCTCGAATGGCAATGGAGAGCTCCTTGGTACTGGAATCCAGTGTTCGAATGACTGCATAGAACTGCCGCATGAAAAACTCCAGCTTACTCTTGTGTAACTCGGCATTGTCAGCAACCAGCAGGGCAACCTGGAGATATAAGTGACATTCCACAAGAAATCTATACACCCACATTAGTGGCTTCTAGTTATTTTTTTCTCACATTTCAAGACTTCCTAGAACTAGGGTGGCCACCTCTTCAAGATGCAAAAACGGGACGTGAGCAGGATGGCTTTGCAGGGGTGACGTCAGGCCAGAAACACACTCCACAACAAGGACTGACGGATGAAAACTGAGACGCCATGACGGTCAGTACATTTATTAATAAACAAACAAAAGATTTGAACAAACAAAAGACACACAAAACAAAGGGATGGTTGGCCAAACAAACAAATAATTCTAAATAATAAGTATTGTACTGGTTTTAGAATCAGCACCTCTAGCAATTGTTACCTCCTGTCTCCACTCTCGTTCATCACTGAACTCCTCTCCACCCCTGAGCGCAGACAGCTGCAGCCTTTTATAATTTGTGACCAAGGGATTAAACTAGCTATTAATTATTGAATTATCCCACGGTCACATTCTGCACGGGTTTAAATAAGGATGCGTGACTGTCAGCTAGCTAAACAAATCAGTGACCGATCAGTCACGCATCCCCACGAGGTTTCCAAAAATAAAAACAATAACCTGGCAGACAGTGTCTCGCTCGTCCAGCCACACAATACGCAATAATAATAAAAATACAACAATAATAATATCGGACGGCTTTCTCCATCGCATTAACATAAATCATAACAACAATAAACAAAGGGGCGAGACACTCCGCCACACAGGACTATGGGGGGGGGGGGGGGGGGTATTGTATTGTATAGGTACATATTTTATATTGTATATTTAATAACAGTATTTCCAAATTAAATATCAACTTATCAAGTTTGAAAGCTTAACAGCGTTTTCACCTCAGTATCTAATTCTAAAATCTTTTACACATAACGTATAAAAGAAAACCTGTTGAATGATATGCACGTTTCCTAATCCACGTGTATGACCGTTATAACCCATTTCTCTCTGAATTTGCACAGGCGCTTAGGTCTTATAGGGTCATATGATGCGAGTGTAAAAAGTCACATGATAGTGGGATTATGTAGTTATGTCTTAGATTGGCTATCCAATCTGTCACTCATTCTGGGGCTGTGTAAGGCATTGCAAAATGATGTGGGTCTGTGGTGCTAAATTAAGATTGCACTTTGCCTAGAAATCAGGGACAAATTCCATCCCGGAGGCATTTAGTCCGGTACCAGGACTTGATCTTTACAATTAGGGATGGATGGTACCCTACCTAGAACCCATTTTAGAATTATAAAAACTCCAGTGCTGGACCTGACAAATATTCTTTAATAAACTTTTAACACTTTGCAGCATTTAAGGAGTTGATGTCTCACCGACCCAACCCGACCTCCCCCTCCCCCAAATTGGATAGCTTTCATGGTAATTTAGTTAAAAACTTACCTGCTTCAGAAAGGCCTCCAGTGCATGATATCCTGCTTTTTTCATCTCTATGTTTGTATGGCCGCACCACTTGGACATGACTTCAAAAAGTGACCTATAGTTGTCCATGAGGCAGGAACCAAACTGACCTGCATGTTCCGCAAACAAACGTAGTCCAGCTGAAAATAAAACGAATATTATTTAAATTTGCAGATGAACTGGAAGAGCAGAACTACAGTAGAGTTTCCATGTAGTTCAGAAACGCCTTAAGTAGCCTCTATCATGGGTACCTGCCTTGGACAAAAAAAAGTCATGTTTGTACACCAAAATGAATTAAATTACCATAGCTGGGAATTTGTGTCAGTAGTCTCCTGTATTATTGCCGCATGCTACAGAGAGCACCAAAATACGACCAATATTTTGAAAATGTACTGTACTAAACATTTTGACTGGATAATTTATATAGTATATCATTAGACTAAAGTGCTGGATTTTATCTCTGTTTGTAGACTATCATAAGGATGAGAATTACAGAAGCTACAGTTCTGTAGGAAAATGTGTATATGTTATATATGCACATGTACAATAGGTTTAGAACAAATCGATATGCAGTAAAAAAAAAAAAAAAAAAAAAAAAAGTTTAGCAAATAATACATAGATAATACACCGTGCTTTGTAACATATATGTATGTATGTATGTATGTATGTATGTATGTATGTATGTATATACACACACACATATATATATATATATATATATATATATATATATATATATATATATATATATATATATATATTAGTATTTTCTGTAACTGTAACTTAAGACATTGAAACCACCATATGATTTTGTTTTGGTCTTGGCACCGTTTTTCGGATATTCTTTTGGTGGCTGCACTTGCAGTTCTTCAAAAACCTAAACGCTTCTTGTGGACCCAGTTCGAGAAAGCTGTACAATATCAGGAGTCGCTCAAGACCAAACTGGAAAGCAGACAGAAACATTTAAATATACCTTCCCATATTAATTAGGTCTTTTGCATTTGGAAGGAGAATTTCTCTCCCTAAAAGAAAACTACAGGGAAACCCAAATGACCTGAAAGGTACTACCAAAATAGGGGGTGAAAAAGGGATACCCCGACTATAATGCACATGTTTAGCACAACTGTCGTAAAAACAATATTTTGTTCCCTACATTCTTCTACCTTAACAGCATTGCAGGTTTATCATAATTACCATGAATATCAAACTTCTCTTTTGCCTTTTTGAAGTAAATAAATAAATAAATAAATAAATAAAAACTCACCCAAAAGTACTGCATATCTTTTAAACTCTGTCTGTAAGAACATAAGTAAATGGCTGTTAGATAACCTAGTTCAGTTATACAAACCTCCTAAGCAGCAACGGAATAAAAAGGTTACTTACCTGGGGGCTAATAGCTTTTAGTGCAAAATCAAATATTTCCTTTGAACTTTTCGGATCTGCACAAAAATAAAACAAAATTTAAAAGCCAGGAAAGACTATTTACAAATAAAATACTACCTTTAAAATTTTAAAAAATAGCAAACAAGTGAAATCATCGATTAAAAAATGTGCAACTGTACCTTCATCCATTGATTTGGTGAAGTGTATCATAAGCGCGGTTAAACCTTTCAGACATCCAGCTACCAGAGGGAGCTTGGGCTCTCTTGTTGCAGACATCATCTAAATGAAATGAATGAAGTAACTTATATTACGAGAATCCCAGGATATACTGTATGGAAGTGCCTGTCTATCTTTAAGTGTAAAAAAGGAGAACATTTAAAATGGTTTTAAAGCTTAGCAACCTGCAGTTTAAAACAGTAGGTTAATAACACAAAAACCCACCACAGCTTCAGATTTTTTTTAAAAAGAGAACACTTTGTAAATAATTTAGGAAACCCAACCACTGTCCCGGTATATCCTTAGCATTTTCATTGGAAATCTGAACTTGTTTTAATCTAATTGCACTTACTGATTGCAAAGCTCCTCTATTATTCCACATGGACGGAATTCCCTATCCACTTACCTGTGACTTCAGTTCACTCAGGTAAGCCCGATAAAGTTTCTCAGAGTTACTCAGCATGTCGCTGGGCTGCACTTCTCCTAGAACTCCAAGCAGCTCATAAATCTTCTCCAGCACTAGACAGCAAAGAACACTTGTAAGAAGCAGCAAGTCTCAGAAACATAAGAAAATAAGGAAATTCATGAACAAGAGCGGGCCATTCGGACCATCTATGCTCGTCTGGTTCATAGTAACTGATTGATCCAAAAACGTTGTCAGGGTGGGTCTTAAAGGGTTCAAATGATTCAGCATCATGAAAGTACTGGTTAGGGTTAACTTGGCGAACTCTTTTAATGACTTTAAATGACGCCCCACTTATTTCTTCTTTGTTCTAGGCTAAATAGATTAAGTTCTTTCAGCCCACGTTCATAGCGCGCACTCCTCTAAGACCTGGGATTACACTTGTTGTTCTTTGGACTCTACCCTGGGTCACAATGTCCCTTTGATGTTGTGGTGACCAGAAATGGACACAGCACTCAAAGTGCTGGTCCTTCCAGACCAAGCATTCAATAATTTATTCATGCTGTTCTCTGCCTTCCTTTTCCTAGCTGTCAGTGATATTACTGCTCAGTCTGATAGCCTGCACAGATCATCCTCCACTCAACAAAAAGCTATACAATTCCATTCAAGAATCGCACACAATTATAAATAGCTAAAAGGGACATTTATATGACTCACCTGTGTCAGGTATTTTACTTTTCTGTGCAAGATCGCCATAAAATTTATTAAACATATCTCCCACTTTAAACTCTTGAAGCAAACAGGCACTTGTTGTACCACGAAGCAGCTGAAACACAAAAATAACACGACTTATTATATATACTACTGTACTTTATTACATAGCACCCAAACGTCTAATATATTTGTTTAGAACACACTATGAACATATTTTAAAGACAAAACATATTATTTTAAAAATGAGTCCTTTAACAATTTCACTCGCAGTGGAAAATAAAATAAAATTTATAGTATAGGCTTGTAAAATTTGCGGCAAACTTTATAGCTAAAAGAAACAGAAAATTATGTTTTGTACTTGCATAAGTTCATAACATAATCAGGTCCCTAGGGATACAATGTTATTTCACCTTGTTTTCACTTCTATATTTTTATACCTACATTTAAGAAAACATGCGGTTGTCAAGTACATTTTGACTGGAGCGCCAAGTCATATGCCAACCTATGTTTTCACTTATATTCACATTGGAAATGCTGTGAATTTTTCAGACAACACAGTTCTTATGAGAGTGTGGCAGACGAGGGTACAGTAGGTGTGTTGCTGTGATAGTAAAGAGCAGATACTCTGTGTGCGCTATGAATGAAACAATATGTACAAGTCAACAGTATTAGCAGCTCAAATGAAGTGCATTGGTTGCTGTGGCCTGTTTTGTAAGCGGCAACATATCCCTTCTCTATGCAAATACACAACTGTTATTAGTCTTTTTTGAAAATACAGAATTAAGATACAATTTTCATACCTACAAAGCCCATTTTTGTTAAGTAGCTTTCCAAGCCGATTAAAATATATTACCAGTAAAACATACAATAGAATGCTCTTTTTAAAAACACATACGAGTCAATGCGTATTTGTGTTACTGTTGGTACTCCTGACTCGTACTCCTGAACCGTACTGTATTACTTGTGTGCACGAAACTTCACTTTGCAAGCAGTAGTAGCGCAACAGACAGAACCTCAGCCACAACAGATATCGCATCATTCTACGGTCCACCAAAACGTGTTATATGTGCAAATGAGACAGAGTTTTGATTCCCCCAAAACCTTCTTTAAACCTATTGAAGAACTCTCAAACCAGCATATGTAAAAACTATATTTACGTAGCTCTATGTTTGTTTGTTGGTATGGAGATGGGAATGAAAATGAACTCCGGACTTCAACCTTGCTGTAACCAAGAATTTTGGACCTTCACTAAAATAATTGAGTACCCTTATTGTAGAGTTTGAGCTCAAAGAACATAAAGTATTCCTGCCAATGCTAAGTTTAAAAAGGAAAATAAAAAAATGTACATTATCCTCAAAGGGCTAATTTCTACATCTTTGGTTTTTTTTTTCTAGCTAGTTCTGTGAAATCAGCAGGGGTATATACTGGGGCAAATGCTTTGGCATTAGTATCTGACTTTCTTCACTCTTTATGATACACTTGTTTCATCTTGAAACCAGAGGACTATCTTGGAATCTGTATGTGGTTTTAAATTAACACCAGCAAATGGCAAAACAGTTTACATATATAACATGTTGTTCTGCACAGCTGAAAAGGCTCTTTAAGAATAATCGTTTACCTTGATAAGAAGATCCAAAGCTGAAACTTTGCATTTTGCAGCTCTGTCCTTGGTATACACAACAAGGCATGTATCCTAGGAAAGAGAGATACCAGAAACAAGCAAGTCAGTGACATTTCCTCTCTTGTCACAGCTGTGAATTACAAAATCAGCGCTATCATTAAAGTGAAAACGTAGACCCCCATTACCTTTGTCCCATGAACATATAATAGTATAAGTTTGGCATACTGGCATTTATATACCCGTTGACTGTGATGCTCTACATATTGTATCTTAAAGCATGTCCAGATCAAGTTTCATCAGAACTGAATCATGCTGGCATGGGCATAGCGGTTTGACCATTTCTGCTTTTACTGAGTTTAATACACAAATGAGCTGGTTACCTAGACGCTGTGGCTAATCAAGCTTGTAATAAAACCTGGAATGAGTGTAACTGCTTTGTAATAAGAGTTATTTCCATCCCTGCATCGCTTCTCTAAATACATGTAAAACTCTTGTGTGATATACTGATATTGAGACACAGAGCAGCAGGGGGCCTCTACACATTTCAATTCTCTTCATAAGTATGTCCAGAGCATATGTACCCTCTTCCCCTCCGACACACACAATCTATACGTCTCGGGATTATAATAAATTCAGTAACTGCTAATGAAGGTCACACGTTTCATTAAAATCAGTTCTCTATATATACACAGTATGTCCGTAATCTTGCATATGCATCTCATCTTTGTGTTTGTCAAAGGTGCTGTAATGAGACTGAAATGTATTTTAATTGATGCAGTAGCTACAGCAGCTGTGATAATGCATGGTTCACTGTAGTGTCCCACCACTGTCTTCCAACCCTACCATGTAGAGACCACACTTTATAGGGATGACTGGCAACTTCCCAGTATAGCACGGTCTAGACTTAAAACTGCGGCTCTGCTTCAAACATGTATTTATTTTTTTAACAAAACGATCAAACCCAGAGAATTGCTAGTACATTGCGATTCTAAGTTAATTACCTTAATATCGCAGACATAGTTTTTCTCCCAGCCACTGACTTTATGTGCTATCCGATCGAGAAAAGTTGTCAAAAGTTTTAAGACCTCCTCTCTGGTGTCACGAAACTGGAAAATCAAAAACACAATGTTTAGAAAAGAAGAAATATTTTTATTCAGTCAAACATTACTCTGATGTTTACAGAATAAAGCACAGCTACAGATTTTTAAAACTTACATCTTCAATGTTGAGGGATTTACGCAAAAAAGTCAGCAATCCATCTTCTTTGGAGAAGATTAGCGAAGTCTGTAAAACTTTGGAATAAAACAACAAACAGAATTAAAGTATAGAGGCCTTTGAGATACTGCAGGAAGTCTGTTGTATCTTGTCCACAGTGTGGGATGCAAACATAACTTGCAAATATTTGAGAGTCTGGTAAAAACTGAAAAAGCATGAAGGTCAGGCAACTCTGTCTCAGTGGTCTTGTTCTGGAGGATGGGTGCCAGGTGTACTTAACACTTGACACTTCGTAAATCGGGTTCTAAATTCACAATATCATGCATGACCTGCAGACATAATTTAGAAGTAAAATAGGGTGGTTGTTTTTTTCACAAAAAAATATATATAAATACATCCCTCAGGTAAGCTGTCTGTTCTCGTATCTTAACTTGAAAGGGCATATTTATTAGCTTAATTAACCACTGTAGTACTGTATAGTACATGCTACAGTACTAATATATTACAGTACTATAGTGTTCAGATTTTACTATAGTGTGTTTATAGTAAGTGCTTTTTCGTAAGGGACATTACAACCAGTACAACAACGCGAGTACTAAAACCTGTGTCGTTGTCGCAGTACTGTCTGGTATGAGAGCTCAACCCCCAGTGTACAACTTCCAGGAAGTAAACACAAACACATTTTGCACCTAGTTAAACCTTTTTGTTTGTTTGTTTTGTTTTTTTTTTCAGCGCGCAAAAAATGTTGTACATGTACCTTAATCCTCCACTTAACTATAATTGATAAGTGTGCACGAGCAGGACGGATGACGAGGCATTTCGAAAACTGCACCAATACCAGCATACCCACCCAGCTCGTTTTCGTTTTTGGACACCATGCACTCCTGGCCCACGTTGCCAATGAGGTTGTGTGACTCTACTGCAGCGCTTTTGGTGTCTGTGGCGCTGAGGAAGGAGTGGAGTTTACGCAGGTTCCCTTGAATCCCCCCAGCACCGGCAATGTAACCATCAGCTTGAGCCATAACTGCTTCTGCAGCGCAGCAACTTCCAACAAGCTTTGTAAGCAAACTACTGTACAGCCCCCTCTCACTCTGACCTCAACCACATGGCCTGAGAAACATCCTGAAACAACCAAACACAACGGGAAAGGGCAGGAAGAGAACTGTCCGCCAACGCTTTAGTGTGTACAAGTAACAAAACAAAATACTCTGAAGAGGGGTATGGTGTAATAAAAAGCAGTATAATTGTATACGTATGTCCAAGTTCTAATATGTCAGGCACAATAAAATATTTCTTAAAAATATCCTGACATTCAAGAGCACACCACTGGTTACAATAATGGTATTGCCCACAGTATTTTGCCGCGAAGTGCTTTTGCTTGAGGGTAAATTCAAGTTAGAAAAGGGGGGAACAAAAAATTATTAACAGTAAACATATACATATTTGTACCATTATTAAATAATAATTCAGTGCTTAATATATTTTTATTATTAGTAACCACATATAGGTCGCACTTTTTTGATTTGTGCTTTGTTTTATGTTTAAAATAATACTAATAACGAACTCGTTTCCCTCTTGCGAAATGTAATAAGAATGACCAGAGAAGCGTTTGCTATTGGTGGAAAAACCCCGCGGAACGTGGGTCAGAGAAACAGTTTCGCGGGAATTCTGTTCTACATGGTCTAAGCAGGTTGAGTGTAGAGGTAAGCTTTATTGAAATAATTACATTTATTAATACTTACGTTAGTTGTAACGTTTATTTTATGTTCAGTTAAATTCTCCATATACCCCTTTGTGTATGGGTAGTGTTCTTCTGAAACATTACACGCAATTAAATATGCTATTGTGCAAAATTAAAGCATTCAATCTGTATGTGCCTGCTTGTTAGAAATTAAAAAAAAAACTTAATTGATGTAACTTACTAGAAGTGCAATAACTTGCACGCATAACATGCTCTGATTATTGTTTTTTTTTTTTAAAAATAAAGTCCAGAGCATTTTAATAATTGGTAAATGTTAGTTATTATATTGTCATGTTTTCTTTGACCCACGAGGCAGCAGAATTGGTGGGGGAAGGGGATGCAGAAGCAAGCACAACGTTAAAACTGTTCTGTAATAAGTGTCTGTTTAACTCTCACAGTCGTAAAGATGTCCTCTCCAGCATCCACCCCGAGTCGCAGAAGCAAGCGTGGAAGAAGCAGCAATCCACCAACTCGTAAGTAATTATAAATCATGCGCTGTCTGCAGAAGTATGTGTTTTGCACTGGAGGAGTAGGTGATTGATACTGGAGCACTATAATGAAAACGGTGTGTCCGTACTAGTCTGTGTGCTTCTGTTTACCAAACGGTTTACAAATAGCTGATTAGCTTTAAATTACTTAACATAGTTGTAAGTCTTTAAAATAATAATTTATAAATGGACCACGCAAGCAGGTCCAGAGTAATCTCTATCTATCTATCTATCTATAGGTGGGCTTAAGTGAGTTACAGGAAAAAAAAATTCAGCTGTGGCTTCTGTGACATCATAAATTACGAGACCGAAGGTCGAGTCTTTTGTAAACTGTCACAGAAACCCGAGATGGAATTGTTTTCCTGTAACTCGCTGAAGAGGCCTAGCTGTTATTTGTATACTACATGAATGCCCATGCGATGCTAGTATTAAAGGTGAGGTTCAGCAGTAGAGTTGTTTTAACGTCGTATTTCAGTTCTGTACAGACGTTATATGACGTTATCCGTTAGTGCTTCAGCGTTTATTTGGATGATTGCCTTAGTCTTGTTTTAATTTAACGTGCCTCGCCAGTTTCTCCAAGATACGAATGTAGCAGCATCATTTGTTTTAACGTATTCTCATGTTGTTGATCATTAGTGAACATTTCTGTATTGAGTGGTTGAGACATTTTGTGTTTGAATTGAAAGCGATGGTCTCGAGGAGTCGAATGGGCAAGGATCAAATGTTTTTCTCTAGAGGAATTATCGTTACTAACTTACTGTGGTATTATACCTTTTTTTTCAAATGACTAAGGATGCAAATAGTCGTAATTTATGACGTGATAGAAACCCTAGATGTAATTATTCTCCTGTAACTCACTGAAGCCAAGCTATAATATATATACATACATACATATGTATATATAGTAGCTCCTGCCTCCCTTCTGATGCAATACCAAGCATTGCCTTCAATGCCGCCATTACCTGAGCAGCTTTCTAATGTGACACAAATAATTACCGAAGAACTTCCACATCCACCATTTCTTTAGCCAGCATTAAAATAAATAAGTAAATTATACTTCTAGCTTTTACATAAATGCACATTTTTCTAATCTGCGTGCATTAGGGTTGCCACCTTCTCCACAGACCAGACCTGGTCATGCATTTCTCAGTCAGCCTTGGACTATCAAAACAGCAGTATACTGTAATATAAAGTTTAACACAATACCACCAGATCACAGTAGAAATCAATAATCATGCAGTATATACAGTATTGTGCTCTCGATATTTCTAGCAATCTAAAGATTTCTGTTCAGTTTTCAAGTAGCCTAAAATGACATGTAGATGAATGCCGTTTTCGTTATTGTGCGTTTAAATATGTTATACACTGATGGTTCTGTAAAGTCATATACATATTTCTGAGTTATAGTGTGTTGTATATAATAATAATAGAGAACCAATTTTCCTGAAATATTTATACACTTAAACGGAGATTACACTTAAGCGGATTGGTGAGTCCCTGGCCTTACGTAAAATATTACTTTACCGTTAACAATGCGTTATGCTACATTAATTTTACTGAACTTCATCATTAAAACATATTTAAATACACAATAATGCAAGCTGCATTCATCTACCTTTAAATTTAGGCTTCTTGAAAACTGAACAGAAATCGTTATGCGCGTACCTTGCCTGTTGATAATGTTGTGCCCATTTTGGCACAGCATAGTCCTTTAGTACACTCTCTTAGCTTAATCGTTTTAGCTGTCACTCACAGAATTTGATAATCCAGATATCAATTACTGACTCTTTTTTTTTTAATCCCCATGCAGTTATGATACTCTATACCAAATATGTCATACATTGTTTTAATTGCGAGTCCATTCTACAAAAGATGTTAAACGTTTATATATAAACGTAATCGTTGATGGATGAAATGTAGCTGTATTAGTCCAGAGATGATAGACAATAAGATGATGATACCTTTTATTGGACTAAATAATTATTCACAAGCTTTCAAGACCTCAAAGGTCTCTTCGGGTGAAAGTAGGAAATGCTATATATAATTCATATTAGTACCGTATTTTTAAACAAACTACTAAGTGTGTGTGTGTATCTATATGTATATGTGTGTGTGTGTGTATATATATATATATATTAATTGGTAACAAAGTTTTTTTAAAAAAGGAAGGAAGAAAGAAACTTGGTCAGATCACATCAGTGTGCTCAGGCACTCATTATATCTTTCCAAATCCTGTGACTGGAGGGGAGAAGTGTGGTCTGTGGTTGCAAACATTACATTTTGCTTTGGAAGATGCTGTTTTTGGTTTAGCCGCGGCAGTTCTTTTGACCGTCACTGTGGCTGTGTAGACTGCTGGGATCTCCTGACTGCAATCCCTCAATTGGATTGTTTACATCACGTAGCTGTGTTTTGTTTAACCAACCATTATTCAAGTGCTGGGGACAAAGTAAATGTACAGATCAGTACAAAATAGTACACTTCTAATAAGATAGTGCAAATTGTTTAAGCAACTAATGTATGTCAAAGAAAATATTAAAGGAAGGTTGGTGTTTCTTATGAGTTTCACTAAAAAACGGGCATTAGGACAAAATTGAGACGCCATTTATCTCCAAATCATTCAGAATATTAAAAAATAAAAAATGGTTTGCCATCAGCATCTTTCAGTGTGCTAAATGACAACATTCCTTGCTGAGCTGGTAGCGAAGATTCAAGCCCAGGAATCTCATTGTTTGGTGTATTATATAAATACTTTCTACATGTACTTGTACATATACACAGTGGTCCAGGTAAGCTGCATACCTGCTGTTTTTACGCATTAACAGGTCTGAAATACGCGCAAATTTTAATTGAATGCGTACAAATATGCATAGCAATTTTGCTGCACAGCTTGTCAGCCTCCCCTAAAACTTCCACTAACAGCTACATCTCCCAGGATACAATGTCATCAGTTACTAGGAAACTACACAAAAAAAAACAACAACCCAACAAACATTATCCAATCTCTGGCTGGCCCTGTTGTCATTGCAGCCAATCGCAATAAGAAATTCGAAGCTATACAGGTAGAAGCGTGAACACCCCAGTCTAGCTACAAATCCAACTTGATCCAAGGCAACCACTAAAAAAAAAGCTGTATATATACGTGTGTGTGTGTGTGTGTGTGTGTGTGTGTGTATATATATGTATATATGTATGTGTGTGTTCTGTTTCTGTGATGTGTTATCTTAGTGAATAAGAACAGCTGTTCTTTTTTTTGTTTTAATACCAAGTTTTTTGTTTTAAGGTAATTTTGCATTTTACCCCATGAAAATACATTTTACTCTCCGTTAAAATTAGAGTAAATTACTCCCAGACCCAAAACCGGGGGTGGGGCGGGTGGCAGAGAATCTTTACACAGTCTTGGCCCTTTCCATCAGAACATTCCAAGACTTTTTGTGCATTTCCACATTTTAAGTGAAAGTTGGTATATGTGTGTGGTGTGGAATGTTGCACCAACAGTGGCCCATAAATGATCCATGTTCACTAGCAAAACCCTCGTGTTATATAACTTTATGAAAGCTGTATTAATGTGTTAATCCCGTTTCAGCTCGCAGTGAGGACCCCAAGTCCCCCCCCTCTCAGAAACGGCGCACTGATGACCCCTCCACCGGAGACCTGCAGCCTATGCCCACCTCGCCAGCCGCTGATCTGCGCAGTCCCAACGTGCAGGACACCTCCCTCTTCTCCAGTCCTGCCAAGTCCCGACACTCTGGTGTGCACATTTTGGTTTTTTTTGTGTTTTTAAATATTTTTATATATTTTTATGTCCAACTTGTCCTGACCTAAATGTCTTCAAAGCATGACTGACTGGTTAGATGTTTTGACTGATTATCTTGGCCACTTCATAGCTGTTTTATAAGCATAGTAACTCTCTAGGCTTTCTGTCCATTTGTGTAATATGCACAATTCTTGGTGTTGCAGGCACCCTAGGCGTTGCACATTAATCTTTTTAAAGTGTTGTGTCTTTGTTTTTACAAATGTGAAAACGGTCAGATGTGTAGAGTGTAACTTCATGCAATGCCTTATCCACCAGCCCCTCCAAGTGAGTTTGACATGAGCTCCCCCCTCACCTATGGCACCCCCAGCTCAAGGATAGAGGGTACTCCTCGCAGTGCTGTGCGCGGGACTCCTGCCAGGCAGCGCCCTGATCTGGGCTCGGTGCGCAAGGCCCGCCAGGTCGATCTGCACTCTGAGCAGGTGGGATGTCATTTTTCTGCTTCTCCATTCCCATGTAGACTGTGCACCAGGCAGTGAATAATGCCATTCTGTTTACCTTGCAGCCAGCAGGGGGGGACGTGGTGACCAGCGAACAGTCTATGGGGCAGAAGCTTGTTATCTGGGGAACAGATGTCAATGTAGCAACGTGCAAAGAGACGTTCCAGGTAAGATAAACTATGAAAAGCATTGTCAAATACTGTTCGCAGTCTTGGGGTTGTGCAGTGCAGATAAGTCATAGTGCATGTGTATATCTGGCCTCGTGGTTTTTACCTTGATGGCATGAGAGCTGGGAAAAGTAGTTGGCAAACTAATGCCACTCTCAGAACCTTGAATTATCTTGACCTTTTTTATTATTTTTAAAATATAAAAAACAGTACTCCTGGCAAAATGCAATGCTTTAAATCATGGGACTGGCCATGACTGCTGGGATTACCATAATGCTGATTTACTTGCATTATATGGTGGAACAGATGCAGTGGTCTCGTGAATACAGTGTTCTTTCTACCAATTATTTCTTCAGTTGTGCTACATTTAAAGAGAGAAAATAAATACATGTAAATAATTCCTCCTTCTCCTTTTGCAGCGATTCCTGTTGCGATATGTTGACCCCACTTCCAAAGAGGAGGAAAATGCTACCTTGGATCTAAACGAACCCTTGTATATGCAACGACTGGAGGAGGTATGATCTTCTTTTTTGTCTTATTTTTTTAATAAAGCAATCCTGTGCTGGGGATTTTCATGTGTCTGATGAGAATTTTTCCACAGATCAATGTGGTCGGAGATCCTGTGCTTAATGTGAACTGCGGACACCTACAGTCGTTTGATGCTGAACTGTACAGGCAGTTAGTGTGCTATCCACAGGTAATATAAAAAGCAGTGCTGGTATTTATTTGATTTGAAAGAAATACTGAATTTCACTAAATAGTGTTTCTGTATCAATGAATTGGTCCTTTGTTTCCTAAAAGTGTCCTCTCTCTCTCTCTCTCTCTCTCTCTCTCTTAGGAAGTTATCCCCACCTTTGACATGGCTGTCAATGAGATTTTCTTTGATCGCTATCCAGATTCCATTTTGGAGCACCAGATCCAGGTCCGGCCATACAATGCCCTAAAAACCAGAAACATGAGAAGCCTGAACCCTGAAGGTAATGACCACAAGCGCACAAACTCCAATATACTCGCAATGGATAGTTTAGATGCTGTATAAGGGCAGTCTACTTCAAAAATTATGTTTGGGATGGAGCAGTTAACCTTGGTAACAGTTTTACACGTTGGTAGCATCTGTGCAGTCACTGTGTTATTTTTTTTTTTAATACAATTTAAAAAGCTAATTTCCACTTGCACAATAGTGCTGGTTTTAAAATTCATTGTTTCACTGCTGTGCTGTCTGCCCTGTCTTAGATATTGACCAGTTGATAACCATCAGTGGGATGGTAATCAGGACCTCGCAACTGATTCCTGAGATGCAGGAAGCCTTCTTCAAATGCCAGGTGTGCGCCTTTAACACGCGAGTGGAGATCGACCGTGGCCGAATCGCCGAACCTGCTGTCTGCAGGAACTGCAACACAACACACAGCATGGCCTTGATCCACAACCGCTCCGTCTTCTCTGACAAGCAGATGGTAAGTTGGTAGGGAATATGTCTTGAATTAAGGGAAAGATTAGCTCAAAAGGGGAGATATGTGAAGAAGCTATTTGCTTTTTATTCATGATGTCCATTGGAGACAAAAGTCATGTTGTCCATCTGTCATTCATGTTTTTGTAACTTTACAAACTACTTTGTCAGCCTAATTCAGATACAACTAAACAGTTCATTAACCCTTTAAGGACCGGGATAGTGTTAATACAATCATACTGACGTGGGCTTCTAGGACCACGATCGTGTAAACATGATAACTTTTTTTTTTAAAAGCACTTTGTTTTGATAACTTACAGGGCCACCGTGCTTTGCGGTACAGGCTTGAAATATATCAGTGGATAAGGGTGGGCCTGGCGTTCACTTCATTTTTTTTGTGTGACGTCACCGAGAGGGGCATTTAGTGCATCTCTAAGTAGAATACATAAATACTTAAATAAAAAAAAAAAATAATAATAATAATAAAGCAAAGTTTGTTGTTTTCTGAAGTACTCTGTCAGTGCGTTTACATGGCCAGTAATATTCCACTAGTATTCGGAATACAGAACAATCTGAAATACATATTCCGCCATGCAAACAACATATTCGGAATATGAAGAGGAATGAATATTCCACCTCTGCATATTTGGAATATTGGAGTTCGCATATTCCACTAGTATGTGGAGTGCTAGTGGAATATAAAGCCATGTAAACAGCATTTTCTGACTGTGAAGCATAACCTACAAAAGACACGACCAATAACAAATACAGCAGTAAACATGACAGCAAGTCGAGCAAACGCAGCTACTTTATCTGATGAGGGGACGTCACTTTTAAGGATTTTAAAGCTTGATGACAAGAAACAAAGATGTGCATAAGTGTTTAAAAGGATGGCAGAAAAAATCACAAAGGGGATTTGAGAGACCTGTGGATCAAGTTCATCAGATGTAAAGTTTTAAAAGCACAGCTAAAGCAACCAAAAAAAAAAGTGCAATCAAATGCTCTTTGAAAAAACAGCTGTGCACATGAGATATATAAATAAAATTAAATATACACAGTATTTGCTTCATTTACTATGGTTATTCTACAATCTGTCTCCTCATACTGTATAATGCTCCCCAGAGTGTCTGAATTTACAGGAAGTACAAATACAGCCAAAAAACACCTAGTCCTGGGGGGGGGGGAAATCTTCTAGTATTTAATTGGGTCCTTGCTCCTTGAATATTTTAAAAGTAATAATTAAGACAATGAAATAAGATACCTGAAGATGAATACTTGATTTGCTGTATGTTACAGTAGGGCTGTCTTGGTGGACTTACTGGCAGCTTCTTAACAACCATATTTCTGAATGCAGATCAAGCTGCAGGAGTCTCCTGAGGACATGCCAGCTGGACAGACTCCTCACACCACCGTGCTGTATGCTCACAATGACCTGGTGGACAAGGTCCAGCCTGGGGACAGGGTCAATATCACAGGTAAGCATCCAGGGGGGCAGCACATACTCGATATTCAGACGTGGAGCTGTTCTGTATAAATACCTTCTAATTGAAACTGCTTTACCTTGGCAGACTGTCTACAAGCTGACCCATCGTTTCTTCCCCAGGCATCTACAGAGCTGTCCCCATTCGCGTGAACCCCCGGCAGAGCAATGTGAAGTCTGTGTACAAGACGCACATTGACGCCATCCACTTCCGCAAGACGGATGAGAAGCGTCTGCATGGTGTGGATGAGGACTCTGAGCAGAAGCTCTTCACAGAGGAGCGAGTGCAGGTGCTCAAGGAGCTGGCTGCCAAGCCTGACATCTACGAGCGCCTCTCCTCTGCCCTGGCTCCCAGCATCTATGAGCACGAGGATATCAAGAAGGTGGGCAAGTCAACTGTGTGTGTGTTTTGAATGTGTTTTTTTTTTTTTTTTTTTTCCTACATTCAAGGTACAGTGCAGTCTTAAACCTCAGCCAATTTTTATGTTGCTTTGTGTTTTTTGACTTTTTTTTTTTTTTTCTCTAAAGGGGATTCTGCTGCAGCTGTTTGGTGGCACCCGGAAGGATTTTAGTCACACAGGGAGAGGAAAGTTCCGTGCTGAGGTCAATATTCTTCTATGCGGAGATCCTGGTACCAGCAAGTCTCAGCTGCTGCAGTACGTCTTCAACCTGGTGCCCAGGGGCCAGTACACATCGGGAAAGGGCTCCAGTGCTGTGGGTCTGACCGCATATGTCATGAAGGACCCAGAGACCAGACAGCTGGTTCTGCAAACGGGTGCCCTAGTGTTGAGCGATAACGGTATCTGCTGTATTGACGAGTTCGACAAGATGAGCGACAGCACCAGGTCTGTTTTGCACGAAGTGATGGAGCAACAGACCCTCTCCATTGCCAAGGTGAAAGAGCCATAGCCTTTTTAGGAAAACTTGCATGGAATTATGACTGCAGGGTTTAAAATATCAGGTTTGCGGTCTTTGGTGCAATGTAGTGAAATGCTGGCTGCAGTATTTTGGGCTGGATGAAAACTCAGTTGTAATAGCCCATATGGACCAAGGCTGGTCAGTTGTGACAAACTATAACTTTGTAGGTGGAATTTGTAGATTTACTGGGTTTATAGTTCCTTCACGTAAGCATTGCTGTAAAGCTTACATAATTATTATATACCAGACAATGCAAGTGTAAGATTGTAAAACATGGTAGAACTAAACTTAATTAAATTATCTTCAGGCTGGAATAATCTGCCAGCTGAATGCCCGTACATCAGTCCTGGCTGCAGCAAACCCTGTGGAGTCTCAGTGGAATCCCAAAAAGACGACCATTGAGAACATCCAGCTTCCACATACCTTGTTATCCAGGTAAACGCACTGAAACCCCCTTCATCGCAACAACAGCTTTTGTTTTGTTTCTACCATTTACCAGTGTTGCTAATAAATTACTTAATCATAGTGGCAGAGGTGTCCAAGTGTAACTGTAGTCACTGGTAAAATTATTGACAGTCATTTTTTTTATCAGATTTGATTTGATCTTCCTGATGCTGGATCCCCAAGACGAAGCCTACGACCGGCGTCTTGCTCACCATTTGGTGGCGTTGTACTACCAGAGTGAGGAGCAGATGGAGGAAGAAAATCTGGACATGGCAGTGCTGAAGGACTACATTGCTTATGCACGTACATACATCAACCCCAGGCTCAGTGAAGAGGCAAGCCAGGCTCTTATTGAGGTAATGAAATATGTGCAGTTTGGTTGTGTGTGTGTGTAACACAGCATGCCAGTGTGTAAGCCCACACACGCATGGGCACAATTTTTTAGCGCTACAGCTATTTAATATAATTGTGCAAATTTAAAACCAATTCTTAAAAGGATTTATATGTGCATAGATTTTCCTCATGAATTGATTTGTATGATCGATTTCTTGAATACTGTATGGGCACTTGGTATTAATGCAGTTACATTAAAAATTCAATCTAAGTTGAAAGTAAGACATTACTCGTAGGTTGGAAGCTTTTTGTTCATAACACGATGTAAAAAAAAAAAAAAAAAAAAAAAAAAAACTGTACTGCTCCCAAGTAATGAAAGAAAATGTTTGGTTTCGATGAAGGAAAATTTATGTTCAAAAGCACTTCTCTGTTAATGCTCATGAATCCAGTCATCATTGTGCTGTAGGGTGTTGCAAAGGAAATTGTGTAGAACACTGCATTGTAGAAATGAAATGTAAAAAGCAAAGGGTTTCTTGCTGCATCATCCCTTTGTTTTCTTGGAATCTGAATTCCCAATAATATAAGGTTAGACTAAGAATCGTCTTCATTTCAGGCTTATGTGGATATGAGGAAGGTCGGCAGTGGCAGAGGCATGGTATCTGCTTATCCTCGACAGCTGGAGTCTTTGATTAGACTTGCAGAAGCCCATTCCAAGGTGCGCTTTTCTGACAAAGTGGAGACCATTGATGTAGAAGAGGCAAAGCGCCTGCACCGTGAAGCTCTGAAACAGTCTGCTACAGACCCAAGGACCGGCTTTGTGGACATTTCTATTCTTACCACAGGTACAAGTTTATCTTGGTAGTTGCTGTTAAATTAGAGTATTGTCCTATACATGACCCCATGCTATGTGTAAACTATGAAAGCATAGTACCATCATCAATGCTAAATATTACAGCACAACTAGTGGGTACAGTTACCTCTTACACTGGCTAAATAAACAGCTCTGTAGCAGATACTGTAAGGGTTTCTTGTTTTAAAAGGAACAGCTTTATTGGTTACAGAAGGTAATAGTTAGGGAAACTGTTTGTTTGAATACCCAAGAACCTCTTAACCTAGTCCATTAAAACAAAAATCTGAAAATAGATGGACATAACGATTTTTGTAATTTTGATGTCTAGGTATGAGTGCCACAGCCCGTAAGCGCAAAGAGGAACTAGCCAAGGTTTTGAAGAAGATGATCCAGACAAAGGGGAAGACGCCAGCTATGAAATACCAGCAGCTGTTTGATGATCTCCGCGGACAGTCCGATGTCGTAAGTCTGTTCTCTAAAGCCCCATCCCATTCTAGCTTTGTGTGTTTAAGCTTGAAATACAGGTATTATATACTTAGAAGTTTCCAATGTACGGTCATTCTTTCTCGTATGTCTCTATGGGCACTTGACGGTTTTTTTTTTTTTGTTATCTGCCATGTGGAAGCATTAAGTGGTGTGCTTGCTGCACTTTCTTCAGCAGGGGACTCAGTTTATTCTATTTGTTTTGCAGGCAATTACCAAGGACATGTTTGATGAAGCACTTCGATCTCTGGCTGATGAAGACTATTTAACTGTAACTGGGAAGACGGTTCGGTTGCTTTAAAAATGATGGATTTGTAGTAGACGTGTTTCTGCTGCTTCTGTTTTTCTAAATACCTTCACCATTTTTGGTAATGCTTGCAATGAGCGTTGTTTAGAATTGTGAGTTGCATCTGCTTTTTGGTTTTTTTACAGGCAACCAGTGACAATCTTAGCAGTCACAGCTACAAAGTGTGTAAATTTGAAAGTGATGCATTTTTGTATTTCACTTGAAAGCAGTTGTTAGAAAGGTTTAAACTTGTTTTAAAAAAGAAAAACGCTACACTCAATAAAGATAATATTTCTGTTTTTTTCGGAACATCGGCCATTACTAAACAAGCCGCCAAATGGTGATACCAAGAGAACCCTCTCTTTTGCCCTTGGTCAACACTGAGCACCACTTGGGCCATTACTATGTATTTCTTCTCCAGACATACAGGGATAGATGGAAGGATACGTGTAGAGTGATTTGCAGGTGCAAAACCCCCATAATGCTGCTGTATATCATGCTTAACCACTTCAAAGTTTGATTTTACCGGCTGTTAAAAATGTATGTTGAGAACGGTGTTCAGCTGGTATTGTGGCACTTTGCCATCATTAATCCATTACAATTATATTGAAATGCATTCATATGAAGGAAAGAGCATGGAATTGGGCAGGATCTCCACAAATGTCATCCAGTGACTATTGCTCTCTGTACTCTTAACTGCAAGCCTATATTACCATCACCTATGTACCATAATGATTGAAATGTCCAAATATACTAGAAACTACTATCAATTACAGTAGCTGCATGTAGAATTTTAGTATGAGGGTGAGTACAAACCCATGCTGTAGGTGATACGGGGTGATCCAAGTATAGGCACAGTGCAAATAACTGAGGGCAAAATTCAAATTGCATTGCAGCCAGGCAATTATTTTACACTGTGCCCTATGTAAGCTTAAGAACAATGCAAATTACTAAACGCACAAATAATGTTCCGCAATTAGAATAACGAGGGTACCAGTGAGCGTGTTGGTTTATTTAGCAGCTGCACTTGCAGAATAAGGA